>NC_051228.1:32106158-32406158 GCF_015220715.1 Pygocentrus nattereri | reverse complement strand
CTCTTTGGTGTGAATGCCAGGCGTCATGTTTGGAGGAAACCAGGCACTGCTCATCACGAGGCCAATACCATCCCTACAGTCAAGCATGGTGGTGGCAGCATCATGCTATGGGGATGTTTCTCAGCAGCAGGAACTGGCAGACTAGTCAGGATAGAGGGAAAGATGAATGCCGCAATGTACAGAGACATCCTGGATAAAAACCTGCTCCAGAGCGCTCTTGACCTCAGACTGGGGCGACGGTTCATTTTTCAGCAGGACAACGATCCGAAGCACACAGCCAAGATCTCAAAGCAGTGGCTTCAGGACCACTCTGTGAATGTCCTGGAGTGGCCCAGCCAGAGCCCAGACTTGAATCCGATTGAACATCTCTGGAGAGATCTGAAAATGGCTGTGCACAGACGTCTCCCATCCAACCTGATGGAGCTTCAGAGGTACTGCAAAGAAGAATGGGCAAAACTGCCTAAAGATAGGTGTGCCAAGCTTGTGGCATCATATTCAAAAAGACTTGAGGCTGTAGTTGCTGCCAAAGGTGGTTCTACAAAGTATTAAGCAAAGGCTGTGAATACTTATGTAAATATGATTTCTTTGTTTTTTAATTTTAATAAATTTTCAAAACTCTCGAGAAAACGTTTTTCACATGGTCACAATGGGGTATTTTGTGTAGAATTTAGAGGAAAAAGATTAATTTAATTCAATTTGGAATAAGGCTGTAACAAAACAAAATGTGGAAAAAGTGAAGCGCTGTGAATACTTTCCGGATGCACTGTAAAGTTCTTTGAGATAATCAATCCAGAGCTAGATGTGGCTTGAAGTGTTGAGTTTTCAAACACAAGTCCAGAAACAAAATCTTGGCTCAGATCGCTTCAAGCCCTTCTTCAAATGGACCTCTCTCTTAAGAGCCATTGCCTTCCTTGTACATATAGCGCAAGCCTACACGTCAAAGAATAATGCAAATGATGTCACGGGATGCAAAGGTTGGTGCCAGTGCAAACGATCCCTTCTTCCAGATCAACTTTCTCGGAGTATGGATGTTATCATCAGAGCTGTTCAGAAAGAAGCCTTTCCAGTGGAATTCTCTGCCCTTGTAGATAGCAAGTACCTGCCTAAGAGCAGTCCGCTCTTCAAACTCCAACCTAAAGTTGACAGAGGCCTTTTGAGAACTGGAGGCCGGCTCAAACACGCACCACTGGAGTAAGAACCCTGCAGAAAAGAACCCTCTTATACTACCCAAACACAGCCATGTGTCTATACTGTTAGTGAGGCATTATCACGAGCAAGTAGAGCATCAAGGCTGTCATTTCACTGAAGGGGCCATCAGATCTGCAGGCCTGTGGATTATTGGATGCAAGCGGCTTGTCAGTGCAGTCACACACTACTGCACAGTCTGTCGGAAGCTAGGCCATGGCAGATTTGCCACCCGAGTGACACAGCACATCCCCGCCATTCACCTACGTGGGTTTGGATGTTTTTGGGCACTGGAAGGTCATCACAAGGCTCACAAGAGGGGGGCATGTAGAGAGCAAGTGTTGGGCCATGTTGTTTACCTGCAGGAGCACTAGAGCGGTGCACATTGAAGTGATCGAGTCCATGGACACTTCTAGCTGCATCAACGCCCTAAGGTGTTTTTTTGCAATTCGAGGACCAGTGACACAGCTAAGATCGGACTGTGGAACAAATTTCATCGGTACTAGGAACAAACTAGAGCAGACGAAGCAGCATTTGGAATCCAGTATGTAGAGATATTTGAGCGAGCAGGGCTGTACTTGGGAGTCCAATTCCCCTCATTCTTCACATATGGGGTGGTTCCTGGGAATGCATGATTGGAGTAGCTTGCAGAATGCTTGATTCCATGCTGCAGAAGCATAAGGGTTTACCCCATGAGGTGCTGTGTACACTCATGACAGAGGTCTCTGCAATCATCAATGCCACAGACCCCATGTCCCAGTTTCCACCAATCCTGATGTTCCATTTATCTTGACTAGCAACACGCTGGTTACACAGAAGGTTGGTGCTTTCCCTCCTATGGAAGGATTATCGGGAAAGGACCTTTACAGAAGTCAGTGGAAGCAGACACAAGTACTTGCCAGTACATTTTGGAGCAGACGGAAATGGGAGTTCCTTCCGACACTACAAAGTCGCTGCAAGTGGGCAGAGAGTCGCCGCAATCTGCAGGAATGTGATGGTACTCTTGAGAGACAGTAAAGTCACAAGAAATGGGACCTCAAACACATTCGTGAGACTCTCCGAAGTGACTCTTCTTTTGCCGAGAGAGACTGAAAGTTGGCATAGTATATGGTGTAAATGTTTATTAATGGCGCCACAGACGCCAGGCGGGGAGTGTTCTGCCCCAAGGCACTCAATAGAGTGTTTCAAGTTACATTAGCAACACCTTTTGGTTAAGGGAGGTATTGCACCCTGGCAGAGGAAACCAGAGAATCATGTTAGTTCCAGTTGTGGATCTCAGCAGCCTTACATGGCCGTTAACATCTGTCGTAATCAAGAGATTTAGCCCATTGTGAGCATTGCCTGTAAGTCATTTCTTACTGTTTATAAGTTTATCTTGCAGTATCAGAGAGTATTTAGGATAGATAGGAAAGTTTGTTTGTATTAGCTTAATGAAGCTTGCAGTATGTTAGGCTGTTGGGCTAGCAGGATGTACCATGTGTTAGTACACTATCTTTCTACATAGTCATGCTTAGCTAATGTGTTTAATACGCATCATTTGCATGTTAGTAATTCAAAATATGTTTTATCATTTTCAGTTTTCTCCTTTGTTGTACCAACATGCCCTTCAAGAGTCTACAGTAAAATTGGAGCTAGAACGCTAAATCCTGACTTTAGTGTCGTTACTCAGGGAGTTTGGCTGGCTGTCTAATTTTGGTTAAGGCAAACCATTAGGAGGACAGTACGTTCACATAAAGTTATTGTTTTGAAGATTGAAAAAATATTTTGAATACTGTTTTGTTGTACAGTATTTTATCAACATTTTAAAGCAATAAGCCTCAAAAGGCTACAAGTTAGATTAAGGGGATTTTGAGACTTGGTTGGTGTGCGTGACATGTACATGTATGTGATAGTCTGGAAACTCTAGAATGTTCTTCTCCTTTGACATTGTTTTCTTGGCAAATGCCACTAGTATAGTGCTGGTGCAGGGAGCAGTCGTGGCTGGGGGTTAGGGAACCAGCCCTGTGACCGGAAGGTTGCCGGTTCAATCCCCTTAGTTGACAGTCTATGACTGAAGTGCCCTTGAGCAAGGCACTTAACCCCCAATTGCTCTCCGGGCTCCGTGGATAGGGCTGCCCACTGCTCTGGGCAAGTGTGCTCACTGCCCCCTAGTGTGTGTGTGTGTGTGTGTGTTCACTAGTGTGCATGTATGTGGGTGTTTCACTGCATGGATGGGTTAAATGCAGAGGTCTAATTTCACAGTGTGCAAACACAGTGACAAATGGTTGTTCATTCTAATTCTGGTGTTGGGTGGATTGGTGTGGTCTGGCTTTTAGTCATGGAAAAATATATTTAATGCACAGCATCTCATGGCACATTGCTTTTGCCTATGAATCTTTGTAGAACCATCTGATGTTCATTTTTTCCCTCTGTCATACAGTTCTACAGAGAAAATGAAAGGAAGATACTAAAGACCATGTTAAGTTGCTAAATTTTTTCCAATAGTGTAGAAGCCAAACTGACAGGGTTAGAAGGTGGTTAACTGACCTGGCACTGTGGCTCTTGTGTGTTCTGATAGGTTCACCACTGATCCTTTTGCCAGCGCCCTGGAGATGGTTACTGCCCGCATGGAGCTGCCCAGGGGTCAGGACAGACCGAGGCACCTGAGGGGCAGAGCTCTGGTGGATGGTATAACCAGGGTGTATAAAAGGTGGGCTATAAACATTAGGCCTGATCTTCCATTGTGGTGGAGGAGGTGGGGTGAGTGTGTAAACAGGTTGTTGTAGCTCAGGACCATGGAATGTCTCAGCAAGTTTTCCTGGAGCATTCAGGTTGATGCTGAGGTTGACAGTCGGAGCTGAAGGATAAGATAGTTGAGTGGGTAGATGAGAGATGCTGCCAGAGTCCGATGGAGAGCACATCTGGTTTTCGGAAGGAACTTGCGGTTGGTGACCTGCATCTGAAACTCCTCTCACTACAGGAGGATTCGGGTTGGGTCTGTGTTTATGGAGCCGATGCCTGGGTCCATCTGAGCGCTTACCTTCTTTATGGATCTAATGTAATTGGGTACACATTAAGAAAATGCACTTTACTTCAATTCAAGCTCTAAGCAAAGCGTTCCACTGGTTATTAGTTTGCTTAAGTTATGATGACACCAAGCTTGATACAGCGCACTTGAAGTGATCGTTAAGTAGCCTTACTCTAATTGGACAAGGATTTTTAAAAGACATGCACTTGATGACACAAAAGACTCTATGTTGGCATGAATAAAATAATTTGACCAAAACATGATGAGGGTATAAATATATTTCTTTCCAAAAAGAAAATAAGGATTGCATGCCTAAATTAATCAAATTAGAAATTCATGCCACAAGGAGGCCTCTGAGAACAACATGAACCCTATTTTAAAACATTATCAGAACAGGATCCGGAAGATTCCATCCAATTGTGCAGAAATATTTACTTATACAACAGCTGGTTTATGGGCCTCATCACAGAGCAAAGAGAAACAGGGATGTATAGATAATGCATTTTGCTGCAGACCTGGCATGCACAGTGTTCTGCCACACATTATTCGGTGAGGTCTGAGGCTGTGTCGCAGCATGTAATGCCTCTGATTTAGCCAACACCAGCTTTCACCATTCTAATGGGAAAATATTTACTCTCCTCTGCCTGCCAGCATTAGGGTGACCGCTCAAGTGCTCAAAATAATGATGCTTCTCCGTTTCCCCTCTCTCTGCTGCACGGGCTCCTTTTCAAGACATTTCAGAGGCTCCATTGTGCCTGAACAACTCTATCAGAAATTGCGTCCATCACAGTGAAAATGAAATCCCGGGTGACAGTGCGCCCACTGTGTAGACATTTTCATCTTGAGAAGAAGCCCTTGCTGACAGTTATGCATTAGAGCAATGGATTGTGCCAAGCAGCCCCACCTACATTCACAGAGAGAGAGGAAGAGAGAGAAAGACAGAGAGATGGATGAAATCAATAAACTGAACGGGAGTGAAGGGTCCTACCTTTAGTTTTTGAGTTTTTTGTATCCACATCAGCTCTGGGTCTAGGGCATTGTCTGGGCTTCCAAGGCTGTCAATGCTGGAAGTGTCCACAGAAGGCTGTCGGAGCTGGGAAGGAGAGATCGTGAGAGCAAAGAAGAGGAAAAAGTAAAGAAAGGGAAGAGAAAAGCCAGATAAAGGTACACATAACAAATATAGAAAATGCTGCTTGGTGGCAAACACAGAAATACATAAATTGCTTGTATGCATTTCAGTGAAGCTGTTCATTATTAACTGTAAAAAATATGATTTATCCTACCAAAATAAAGTGCATCTTTAGATAATCAATTTCAATACAAACTAAATCCACAACCAGATGTACCTCTCCAGCCGCTGCAAAATAGGATCACGTGCTGCGTATTTTCAATTATATGCAAATATTATACTTCATTTGACATATTCTAGCCTACTGAATATTAAGCATTGAATCCCTCATATACAGGTGTCTCCAACACATGTTTTGTAAGTCTATTGATTTCCTTTACAACAGTCCTTTCAAAGCAGTTTGAGGATAAGTGTCTGTATACACTCACATTACATCAATTCACTCTCTTCATTTTTCTTAATGCACTCATTCAGGGAGAGCATATCTGCCACTAATACTGTAATGAAAATCATTTAGTAAACTTGGAAGTCACTTTGACTGCTGAGGACAATCCTGCCTGATCGATGCTATTGACGACTTGAGGAGTCCCTGAACGAACACGTCTAATTCTGAAAGCGCGAATAGAGGAAGGTCGAAAAGAAGCATGCTGCAGTGAGTGGATTGAGTTGTAACATATCCATCAATAAACAGGCAGCCATGCTGGCCTATCTATTCGTTGAAAGGACAGGAGTGCAGGGAGCTGATCTCTGCGCCGCCTCTGCTGCTACTGCTGCAGGTCGGATGCACGGAATAAGGAGTGTTTATTTATCTGGGAAATGAAAACAACAGTTGACAATCAGCCACTAGCATGAACACTGTAAATAAATTACAGAGAACACAGTCACCCTGATACATCTACAACAACAGCGGGTGTGAGCAGAAAAACAAGGAAAGCTACCTTCAACTAAAATATGTGTATACACCAATGAACACTTAAAAATGTCAAAGGGAAAGACACAAGTCTCTGATTCACAGTTCTTATGTTAGCTGATAAGCTGATATTAACATCCCATGGCAAAAATCTTGCTGATAAAACACATGATAATTAGCCCTGTGTTTTATATTGCATCAAACATCTCTGATAATCCATTCACTTCTAAAGGTTTAGTGGCTTTATTTTCACTTAGTCTTCAGAGAGTCTGTTATAGTTATGAAGACTGTTTCTAGACTTAAGTTAGTAACAGTTTATAAACACTGCTACGTCAACTTTGTGACCCTGAACACAAAACATTATAATGCTAAAACAATATGAGGATAACATGTTATAATAAACTTTAAAATTTCTGATAATAATAATAATTTTAAAATGCTGTTAATTTGAGTTTAATACTTGAGGTAATACACCTCTAAAACCGTCATTCTGTTGTCAACATAACACTCACTTTTACGTCAAAGCTAATGTCTCTATGGAAATATGTAAAAAAATTTTAAAGCGCTCCTGTTGCACCCTATCAAGAAAAACATTTAGCGAGAATGTTACTTAATCCTCTGAATTATGAGGTCATTAAAGACCTTTTCAAGAGTTGAAACCATGTTTAATGCCACATGCACATTGAACTGACATTATCACACGTGTAATAATTAAGTTGTTTTACACTAGTAGCCTATAGTTTGATTAGCTGTTGGTGTTAAAATAAAAGTGCTGTTTAATAGTAAATTTTCTTTCATGTGATGTCGCTTCAATGTGCAGTGTTAGCTTGCTTGTAGCAATATTCATATTTTGACTACTAAACAGCCCCGTGATTCAAAGGATCTGGTGACAATCAAGGTAAAAATGCATACAAGACAAAATGTGCCCTTCTGCTCTAAGCTGGCCTATGCTAGTTTCTGCTGGTTTAGTACACAACATATGCTGTTTTTCACTGGTGATCAGCCTAATAACTTCCATTGCTGCAGACCAGTATACCAGCAGCCAAAACACAACCTATTTTGCTGTCTGAAGAAAACCTTGTAGCTCCATTTCTTACTGTTACTCTTTACATTGTTTGTCAATTTTGTGATGAGAGGCCTAAAAGAATTTACCCAAAATGATATGGGAAAAATTCTGGTTCCATTGACTTACATTGAAAGTGAAGTATGTTTTTTCCTTACTATTTTGGAGATACAAGGTTTTCTTCAGCAGCGATATGCTGGCTTTTCTGGTGACCAGCCATTCTGGTGTATGCTAGATGTCTAGCATGGTATTGAGTTTGGAGCAGGATGGCAATTTCCGAAAACCTATTAATTTTTCTTTTAGAGAAAACCTGCTTATCCCCAGTGTTCGTAATATAGTCATGATGCCAGCTGCAGAATGACAAACAACTTCAGACGTCTATTGAGAACTGAAAATCACCATCTGACAACTGACAGCAAAGAATCGACAATCATGTGACATTTCACAGTTATGAACTGACAAATTTGTCAGTAAAGCACTGTTTAATGGATTCTATTCTGTTTAATTCTGCTTCCATACTGTTGACATAGTCAGTCAGCCAGAAAAGCAGTATCAGTGGAAATAGCAGCCACAATTTGTACATGATTAGTTAACCTCTGAAAATCACAGGCTTATTACATACTAAGTCTTGGTATTCAGTAACTACAGGGAATTTAATGCAAAGTGGCTGTGCTACTCGTAAGTTATAGAATTGTGTAATAAAACTTTAGGCCTGCCGGCAGACAACTTAAAGAGTTAATAAGGCATCCTGACAGACCACATACAACCATTGTGTGCTGCATGGTTCATGGTCATGATAACAACAGCAACAATAATCTAAACGCATCCTGGATGTCTGACATCATGAGGAGAAAGAGGCTGAAAACCTGAGACAGTAAAGGAGAAATCTTTGGATTAAAAAACTTTTATCCATTTATCTATAAAGTTTTGGAATGAGAAGTCCTAACGCAGTGATGTGCTGTTTAAGTGCAGTGTCTCAATAGCTGATTAAACCTTCCTTTCCGATCCATCTCCCTTCATTTTCCCCTTATCTGTGACCTGGTAGTCATTTAGATCTACCTGCTAGTCATCTCTATGGACGTATTTTGTGAGAACACAAGATAAAGGTCAGCCAAAATCAAGGAAATCAGGTAGAAAAGTTAGTGTTTTTCTACTATTTCAAACCAGTCCAGACTGATGAACCCTGCCACAATGGCAGATCATCCAAAAAAACACTGTTATGACATCACATTCTCAAGCCCTATACCACCAAAGTTTGCTCTCATTAGTCTGTCACAGGTAGACAGTTGAAGGTGAAGGATGAATTCTATACTTTTGCTTTTGTGTTGGGAATGGTTCACTATTAAAAAAATATGTCTGGATATGTTATCACATGCAGTATAACCATCTTGAATTGGAAGCTACAGCTGGTGCTCTGACAACTTGTGCTACCTGCTTCAAATGTCCTACCATAGCACATGTTATTAGGGATTCATGTCTGTGCAATATACCAGAAATAAGGCTGAATAAATATTGAAATCAGAAGTTATTATGCTATAGAAATGATATGTGGATGCTTGGTAGGACCGCTTGAGGGATAAGACAAATTGTTACAACACCAGTATTGACTGTTCATACACGCTAGGCTGACAGAATTCAACATGACCGTGGGACGCTTCTTCCAGATTTTAAAAATCCTGAGGTTAGTCCATAATATTGTGATCTCCATAATAAATAAGCCAATGACTCTATAATGACATTATATAGGCACAGAACAGGCAGAGTCGACTGTTTGTTGCTCTGCATTCAGCAAGTCTAGTGTGTTTTGTACCATGCTGCCATCGTGCAGTAACAGGTGTGTGTGTGTGTGTGTGGCGGACATCACAGACGTGCCCTTCATGGCCTCTCTGTGGCAGCAGGCCACAGCCTCTGCCCAAGCCACTGCCACAGCCTTTTGTCCACCATTTTAATAATCTCAATCAAATTGAGAAAATGATCAAACAAAATTGCATTTTGAGCTTCATAAGCTGTGTAATATCTATTCTGTTAAATTGGGGCCCGTAATTGCCTCTTGGGGCGAGATGAGGCACAACAAAGTCAGGCGATCTGAGCTTGCCATTTTCCTCAAGACTGAGAAACACAGCTTTTGCAATGAGGACTTCAAAGGCTTGCAGTTCTTGAATTGCATTTGGTTGCTATTGTGGCCGCCCAGGCAATCTTGATTAGGTGTTTACACTGAGGCAGGGTGTACAGTGGCAGAGAGCTGCGGAGCCTCGGTCTAGAGCTATTAAGAGATTGTACATTATGTTCCTGGCTTTGAAGTGAGGGTCTGGGAGATGACGAGGGACTCTGGCTGAGTGCAATGGCAGAAGATTGCTCTGCTACTTCTGTCTTTATCAAAGGAGCCTCTGCAGGGGCTCGGCATCACTCCCTCACTCTCAGCCACAAAGTTGGCGCATTATGAGATTGTGTACATTTAATAACATAGCTAATTATCGCGTGTAAAGAGCCTGTCAAAGAGCAAATAGTGGCTTTTAAAACGGACCAACAGCACGCTCACATGAGGCCAGGTAATGATGCTGCAACAGATCTGATAGCATCCCCTTTTTCCTCCTTTGAAGGAAAAATAAAAAATTTAATAAAAAGGCACAGCAAAGGGCAAACATCAGAATATAAGATCAGATAGATGGGCTCATGCAGCATGAAGCCTTCTGTGATCTTTCCTTTTACATCATATAAAACCAAATAAACACAAATGAATGGAAAACAATCAAAGCCTCATTTCCAGGAAGAAAGGAAAAACGCACAATGCTAAACTTCTAATCAAGTCACAGAAGTCAATCTTTATTATGAGTTTGGATGATAAATAAAGATATATAAAGGGGTTTTAGATCATAACCTCTATCTACAGTATGCATCTTACCTGACAGACTGTGGTCTGTGGTGGTACAATCAGAGTGGCATTCACGGAGGGAAGCCCTTGCTCTGTTTACCATGTCACAATGCTAACAGCTCTTCACTATGCTAATGTATCTGATATGAGACATTAAGGTGGGTATGGGCTCAGATGGGCCAGCGAAGGCCTGAAATGTAGCAAATCCTCATATGGTGCGCAGACAGGCCGAGCCTGCCAATTACACGGCAAGGCCAGGTGCACTGATAGCTAAGAGCCTATTGGTAACCATGCCTCTCTGATGTTCTTAATAGCTACTGTTGTGCAGATCAACTCATAATAGGCACTACATAGCCAGACATGCTTCCTTTCCCCTTTTTCTGCATCCACTGTCTGCCAAATTAATTTCCGAGCCACAGTTAGATTAGGCTGCCTGATCTCTTTCAGTACGGCCCCACTATAATAGCAAGGTCACTTACACATTCAGATTTTTTTTAAAGAGCAATGATACAGGTCAGGTCATATCAAATATGGCATACTTGTTGAGCAGAAACAATGTGGACATCTGCTTACAATAGACTAGAGAAAGGAGTCTGATCTGAACCAAAAATACAAATGCTTCAGGACATCTGTAATGTCAATTACAATTATATGCCAGGTCAACGGCTTTATGTCTTTCATTCTTTCATTCATTTGTATGAAAATAATGTTAAGAGAAGAGACAGAAAGGACAGGCTTTAAACCTATGACTATATATATACATATATATATATATATATATATATATATATATATATATATATATATACACAAAACTGTGCTGTTACTTAAACTTGAATTATTTGATTTTATGGTTGACAGATTGTATCTCAAAAATGTTACCTTTAAAGGAGAAGGAAAAACACAATTTACTTTTATTGTAAAACAATGGAACCAAAACTTTTTCAGATATTTTCAAATTATGTCAAAAACTGAAAAACAACAAAAATGGAGAAAAAAAGATTTCTTCCAACAACAATTTATATTTATAGTGTGTGTGTGTGTGTGTGTGAGTGTGTGTATATGTATATATATATATATATATATATATATATATATATATATATAATCAAAACCATAAAATCAAAAAAGTCTTTAAGTCTTTCTAAGTAACAGTCCAGTTTTTGTATATATTCATATCAACTTCCTACATCAATTTAAGCAGCAGTATTATGAATATTCAAAAAGAAAATCTAAACTAAATCATTAGGACTTTGTCTCCTATGAAGATCATTTAATAAATCATTTTATTTGTTGAACAGCACACAATCTTTCAACCAAAAAAGTATGATCTGTGTATGATTTTACCAATGACACTGAAAATGTAGAAAAAGAATACAGAAAGAGAGCATGACAGAGGAGGTTGTCTGGGACCTCCAGATTGTGTGCTGTGTTATTGCGGCCCCTGGTGGCCCACTGAGACAATGCAGCCTGACACAAACTACAAAACAACATAGCTGGTCAAGATGAGGCCACTTCCAGCAGTCAATCTACAATAACCATGAAAACATGAAGTAAACAGACAATCTGTTCTTGGTTTGATTTAAACAATCATATAACTATTTTTTTTATTTCATAACACAAGAGGTTTGACCAAAATGAGACCTAGCAGAATTATAAGAAAAGCAAATAAAGACAAACCTCATTTGCCTCTTCTTCTTTCTTTCCTCTCTGCCCATATGCCTTCAGATAGGATCCTTGTTTTTCAGTGTTCATACCTAAGGTTGCTTTATTGCGTTCCACTATGTCCTCTCTTGGTCTGAACTGTCTAACTTTTCGAGAGTGTCTCCTCTGTGGGAGTGGTAAGTTGAGCTTGTCTTCGCTTCCTTTCCGAGCAGTAGAACTGCTTTGATCCTCTCTGTCGTATTTCTTGTGCCTGTCTCTTTGCTGCCTGTCCCGTGGAGAAGAAGAGGGAGAGATTTCAGCAGTGCTTTGGTGGTCGATAAATCTGTCCCTTGCCTTGACGGCCCTGTCTGAATTCAAACATGGCGTGCTCTCTGAAGGCATATACAAACCCTGTGGGACAGACACAGCGGTGTCTTCATGACTGAACAGGTTTTGCTGAGGGTGAAGGTGAAAGGAGGACGAAGGAGGGCCGGGCTGAAAAGTATCCATTTCTGCCACAGCAGGATTACTTACTACTACATATTCATGCCTCCCTATTGCAGTCACACCTTCTGGGCGCCTGTCATTGTCTCCAGGCTCATCAGAGGAATCCAGGGACAGGTTGGTCTGGACTTGGCGGAGAAACTCAGCCCCAACCAGATTTCTTCTCCAGTCTGGATCATAGCGCAAGTCAGCATATTCGTCCCCAGGAGGGCTCTGTCTGAAATCAGAGGTATGTTACATAAACTTTCCAGTTCATTATGTATACCAAATACCAATGTTTTTTTTTTGCTTTTTTTTATTAGGTACCCTTATGTACAGTATTGTACAGAAGTCAGAAACCAGTCCTTAACCATTACGCCAACAAGTGAATCATTTTTCTGGAGATATTTCTGATAAAAATTGGATATAAGGTATTCCACTTTTAGATGGAAAGGAAAAGTGAAAGGAAAATAGATGACATAAACAGGAGTTTTGAAAAGGAGAGAAAATGGAACTCATAACAACCATGCAAGATCTGGTAGACCATCAAAACTGTCACCATCAAATTAACAGTACAGAGATTTTGTCTTAAAGAGGCTGGTGAAAATCAAGCTCCACTCTTGCTTCATATTTGAAAAAGTCTAAAGCTGTTTCTGTCCATCCTTCCACCATGAGAAGACAATTCAACATTATGAGTCTAAATGGATGTGTATCTGTCAAGAAGCTGTTGGTGATAAAATAAAATAAAACAAAAAGGTTGCGAATTAAACAGAAAAGGCTGCTGTTGTTTTCAGAACAATGGACTGACCATCTCAGAGTCCAGACCTCAACATCACTGGGAAGCAGAATACACAATCAACTTCTAAGACTGAACCTTGGTGCTGTGGAACATTATTTCTGTAGATTTCTCTTTAAAAAGAGGCCTCTGACTTTAGCACAGTACTACAGAAGCACTTTGGAGGTATACAATTACTGTACTGTACAGTAGTAAGTAGTAAGTACAATTTATCAGCTCCCCTCTATCTTAGCCATAAAGGGACAATGACCACCATATGACTTTTGCTGACCAGATATTATTCTGGTGGTGAATTATTCTCAGAACAGCAGTGATGCCAACTTTGTGGTGGCATGGAAGTGGGTATAACCGACACACTGTGTCTGGGTAAAAATCCCAGCAATTCACTCACACCAGCACAACATCCAGTAAACATTGCACTTCCACTGCTGTGCTAAGAGTGGTCCACCACCAGTGCTGGGTAGAATGCTTTGAGAAAGTAGTGATGGCTGAGTACTGCATACTCTGTCCTAAATGTGTCAGTAACATGTTTTATTACAATGCATTAAAAAGAAACATATTGAGAGTATATTTAAAATATATATTGATAAGGCTGGACTGGCGACCTGTCCAGGGTGTATCCTGCCTTCCGCCTGAAGACTGCTGGGATAGGCTCCAGCACCCACCCCCCGCGACCCTGACGGAGAAGCGGCTTAGAGCAGCTTAGAAAATGGATGGATGGATGGATGGATATTGATAAGGCACATGGAAAAGGGTCTGTTCTAGTTTTTATTTAATTCACATTTCTTGGTTCTTGCTATTACTTGTCAGCAGTTTCCTTTGTGCAATTCTTTTGTTAATATGTTTTAATAAAAACCTCACTTCAACCCACTGCTGTTCCCTTCCCAGTGCTGTCTTCTGAAATAAGTAAACAATTTGCAACGTCAGTAACCATTCTGAAAATATTTTCCTAAAAACATAAAAAGTAACTTTATTCTGTATACCACCCTTTAAAAATGTAACTTGGACTGAATATAAACACTTAACTTTTGTATGACTGTGTATTGCTTATACATCCCAGCCCTGTCCACCATCCAAATAATACTTGCATAACAATGGTACTTTGGTGATCTTATGCCATTTATGGAGAGGGCAAAGGAAGTGCATAGCAACAGATGGGCTTCAGTCAGTAACTGTAACTACAAAGTTCACCTACACTATATGGTAAGCATTTCTAAAATAGCCCAAAGGTAGAAGGAAGGTAAGGTACCACCTATAAAATTGGCATCTTAGAGTAAATTTACTGGTTTCTACAGAAAAAGATGGCAGATTTTGTTGTAATTATTACCTCTAAACTTTTTTTCATTTATATACAGGAAAAGCATCCCATAGTCATTAAAGCAATAAGAAATAAGCATTTAAACAGAAAGGAAAAGGTCTAGTGCATCACATAGCACACAGCACATACTTCTCATTTCTTTTGCCTGATGTAGTCTCATCCTTGTGTTTCTTCCACAGTAGCTCCTAATGATGAAGGGTCTTGAGACGACAATTGGGGCATAGTTTTGGAAATGGCTGATTCAAGGGTATGAAATAGGTTGAAATTACTACCTAATGTGCTCCTTGCATCACTGGATGAAAAGATCTCATTAAAATAATTAGAAGAGTGCCTCTTTGTTGCACAGCTCTGAATGCTACAAGATGCACTTCACATCTCATGATGCCAAATATGGCGCAGGCGAGGCGTATGGCTCTTCAGCCAACGAGGGCAAGAGGGCAGGGAACGACTCAGTAATGACTCAGTTGAAACAAGCTTGAGAATGCAGTGTGGGCTCACAGCTGTGGAAGCTCCTTAACATACGAAAACCCTCTCAAAGCTTTTTTTGAACTGCCCCAAAAAGAAATCCAGTCCCACCCTGAACACTGCTCTTTGCTTTTTTTTTCAAACACTGAATAAGACTTCTGCCTCTCAAACATGCAATTTTACACACTGAGGTCCAGTTTTCTAGACTTGAATTAGTCTTGAGGTAAATTGCACTGGCAATTTTGGTTCACCATTCTTCTGTACTTAGACCTGAAATGCAGTCAGTAACCTGACCTTCTTATAGTAACTGGCCCTCTAACTGTTCATTTCAGTGAGAATACGGATCCATATAGATCAATCTACCAAATTAATTCAAACTGCCACTGATTTTGAGACTAAAGCCCAGAATCTATTCAAGGATCTCTGTGTTCGTGCGTATCCACAGAATTGGCTTGATTCTGCTCTAAAGGAAGTACATACCTCAAACTATTAAGGACTCCAGAAGGCTCCAGAAAACAAAATCTTTAAATCTAAGTTCAGTGCTTCTAGTTGGGAGATTAAGAATATAATAAACAATCACTGTCACGTTTTACAAAGTGATGATGTATATCCTTGTCGGAAGAAAACCTCGTATCTCCAAAATGCTAACTTTACAGGAGAGTGAAAAAACCTACATCACTTTTAATGTAATTTAATGGAACCAGATTTTTTTCCAACTCATTTTGGGCTGTTTACTTTGGTCCATTCATCATAAAATTTACAAGTAATGTAAAGGCCCGCATGCATTTTCAAATCATGTTAAAAACTGAAAAACGACAAAAAATGAGTCGCTATTGCATCTTTTGTAAACCTTTTACACACCCTTAAACTTGTAGATTCATAACTTGTAGATCTATGCACGCTGCCTGTCATTATATGTCCTGTCCTCTATTCTATGTTGGTAAAACTAGATGAGCTCTGTAGATTAGAATAATTGAACATATGAGTGTGATTCACACACAGGATTACACGTCTCCTGTTTTTCATCATTTTGAATGTAAACATTTGAAGCTAAACACGCTCTTGCAGATTCATGCTTCCTGGGCATTGAAGGGTTTTGATGCAAAAAATTGAGGGGAAATCAGGACAAAAGATGATTATAGAGGGAGGCCTTTTGGATTTGTGAACTTTAATGTCTGTTCCCTAACTGTAGAAATTAGGAACTTAATCTGAATTGTTTTATATAAAGAGGCTATCTCTGATCAACTTATTGTACTTTGTTTTTCTGATTCACTTGATTTTTGTCTGTGCAACTGAGTATATCTTCTTGCTGTTGTACTGTCACTTTAGGCAGTCCCTAGCAGAACCTACATAGACGAGGGCTATTTCTTTGGGTCTTTAAATAAAAGAGAGTAGGACCTGAAGTAACCTAGTTTGTATGTTTTATGGAGCGCAACAATAATCTTTGATCTTAGATATTTACAAGAACTAGGTTATGATCTAATTAAATCGAAGGCATTAATTGAAATAGGAATAAGCTAAATACACTATATGGACAAAAGTACTGGAACACCTACACATTACACCCACATTGATAATGAACTCAGAGAACATCTTAAGACATAACAAGGCCATAAAAGAGCTCAATAGAAAACTATAATATAATGGAATTTTTTCCTGTTTTTAAATAAAAGTTTAATGCATTATGTACTTTTCATTTCTGGATAAAGACAGATTTGAAAAAATGTCATATATAAAATTGCATAATGATTATAATGAACCTAGTTCAGGGTGAGCAGAGTGTTGGGGTGGGGGTGAATATTTTATTTAAACTATGTGTTGTTTAGTGGCTCTTTCCACACCAGTGTGAACAAAAACACATACAAATGCCTGCGTCAGTCAATCGAGGGGAGAAAACAAGTGGGGTCACACAGTTGGGGTGGAGGTAGTCTCAACTGCAGCCATCCTGCTTGGGGATAGAGGCTGGGGTGAAGGTGGATGAGTCTACATAGATGCTGCGATGGACACTTCAGATTCCAGCATCTGTGTTTTCACACTGCAGAATGGCCTCCTATTTAAAGCACAACAAAGCTTCAGCTTTTTAAATAGGCTTCAGAAAGAGCCCTTATTGTGATAACCTCCTGCAGAATAAAAATCTAATTTCCTTTAAATGAGGGTAGTTATATGGAAAGTGCCAAAATTAGAGGTCTTTCAACTAAATTAAAATGCACGTACTCTAACATCATTTTCAAAGACTGCCATTATCTATTAGGCGAGCGAATACAAGCTGTTAATCATTTCAATTATGTTTCCTGGGCTGCTCTACAATAAAAAGGTCTTATCATGTTGGGAGTGATCTATTCTATGTCAGGTATTGCCATTGTTTACTGGGTCTGTTTCAGAGAGCCTAATTACTCACGTCCATTACTGATGGCACAATATACTGTATTACCCTCAATAGGGCATTCAAGACGATCTCAGGTAATGACATGAATATTTAGGGTTTAGGCTCTCCTTTATTGCCCCTAACTCCTGTTATGTTTTTCTCGGTGTAATGTAAAACAAAATCAACAATCAAGTGATATATAAATAAATAACACTGAGGGTAAATGTCCTGAGGTGTTTAGGATTTCAGAGAAACGTATTTATAATAACCTAATGTTAAATGTAGCTTAATGAGAGCATAAACTACTTTTTTTTTTTTTTCCTCTGAGCACCACCTTGCACCCTGGCTCTCCATTTCTTCTGTACAACAAAGCAATATTACCTAGTAATTATTGACACAGATTACTACAGTAGACTATCAGAATTTTGGTACAAAGATGCTGAATCTGTGAGTGTATTTGTGTGTCTATATGTGTATAAGTGTATACTTTTTTTTACTGTATTTGCTATTTTTATATCTGGCTTGTCTTGCTTTTCACTTTATTTGTTTGTCTTATGTACTGTCTGTCTGTTGTCCAAAAAAAAACACCTCATAATTACAACATGAATGAGTGGGTGAAAATACTGCAGGCTGAATAAGCTGAAATGTTAAAAAGTGCTGCTTTGCATTATATCACAAAAAAACAACAAAAAAACTCAAACTGGCTGTTTTTTCAGATTAATTTAAATATATGAAGCAGGGAATAAATCAATGTTTATGTACAACATCCAGCTCTTTTATTAAGATGTGAAACTAGTATTCCAAGATAAGGAACTGAGGATGGTACAAGTAACTTAAGTAACAAAGATAGTTTTCTGATACCAAAACTTAATAATACTATTTCTTTGTTGCAAATCCATTGTTTGCAAATACAGCTTTGAGAAGTCTACAGAAAAAAGTATTTACATTTTTTCAGCTTTGTGGTTCAGTTTTACTCCTTTCTTCTAAGCAAATCATCTTCAATTCTCCAAAGTCATAAAGGTCCTCGCAATTTCAAAATACTCCACAATTTTTAATGGTCAGGAGTTTGCTAGGCCATGTAAGCACCTTAACTATCTTTTTTAGAAACCATTCTTAAGTTATTTTGACTGTATATTTGGGGTTGTTGTCTTGTTGAAACGTCCATTTCCTCAGATTCAGTTTCTTGGCTGATAAGATTAGATTGTCTTGGTATGTCTCTCTGTGTCCTTTGATGAGGTATAATGTCCCAGTACTGTTTGCATTAAAGCAGCATCATGATGCTCCCAACATCATATTTCACTGTGGGTGTGGTGACATTAGGATCATACCTTTGGGATCAGCACATAGCAGTGCGGCTGGGGGTTTTAAACACCCTAGAGTCACTGCTGGACTGAGAATTGTCCACCAACCAAAAGAATCCAGATAACAGAATCCTGTGATCACTAATGAAGGACTACATAATGATTAACACAAACTGTGCAGCAACAGATGTCACTGCAGTGATGAGAATGATCCACCACCCAAATAATGCCTGCTCTGGGTATTATTGAGAGTTCTGAGCATTGAAGAACAAGGCGAAAGGGAAGTTTAAAAACAAAAAGTATAGAGAAATAGATGGACTACAGTCTGTAATTGTAGAAGTTCAAAATGCACCTATATGGTAAGGGAGGTCATCAAATGGACAATGACTATAGATACAAGTTTTGATATTATGGCTGATCAGTGTCTGAATACTTTTTCCCTGTCAGTATAGTTTTTGCTTCTGCTAATAAATGATTTTTATTCAGCACAAAGTGAAAAAAACAAATGTTTGAATGTTTGCTTCCCGTCCCAGTACTTCATGCCAGGAATAAACAACAATTACATACAATACACATATTTCATTACCATGAATGGAAGCGGTTAGACTACCTTGGTAATTCTGCGCTTTTGCCAGGAAGTCCATGTTTGCTGGTGCCAGTCGGTTGTGCTTCTGGAAGCGTCTGTTCCGATTCCTGGATGCTGTCTTCATACTCTGACCTCTCCTCGTCCACATTCACACAATATTTGTTCGCAGCATAATGACTTTTGTCACCGTCTTCACCCAAAATGCGCCTCTGAAGCTCCCGCTGGTAAGCTCTTTCCTGAACTAAACTTTCCGTATCCGACTCTAAGGAGTCCCAGGAGTTAGGAGACACGTTTTCACCCCTTCGACTAACACCACTGTTCATGTCAAATGTCATTCGTTTCCTTTCACTCTCATCCGCGCCGTCAGTATTATTATCCTCTCGCCGTTTAGCGATGCTGTCCATTGCGTTAAGTTAGATGAATCCGTGTTTCCTGACATTAACGTACATCTTCTAACTTCTGACATTACATGAGAAAGTTTATAAGCGAGAAAGCGGCGCTTTATAAGCGACCTCTATTTTAACTTACTAAGTTAACCCCCACCAACATTAGCTAATTTAGCTAAGCAGCTAACTAGCTGGGTCGCTTAGCTTCAATTTTGACTGAAGCGTAGTTCATGTTGAACTAGGTCATATTCACGAAAAATGACACGAATGATCATTTCGATATTGATTTAAATACATATCTCGCCTAAACACGTCAAGATTTACAACTAAATGTTTGTTAATGAAGCCGAACGCAAAAGACCTCTCACCCACTTTAGCCGTTGGAGTGGCTGCAGCTCGCTTAAACGTTGCCATGGAAACACGGACGCGACGGTGTGGTGTTTAGTGTTCACACATGCGCAGTAAGTGGAGGCGATTAATGTGCAACTGTGAAGGGCGTGAAACGCAGGCTTTAAAGCCATTAAATCCTGAAAAATCTCAGTGAAACTATATTCGCATGTTTGGTATGGCACATCCAACATTCTCTAGTTTGCGAATTGAAATCTTGAAAGCAAATCCCCGCAAGTCCTATGAGAAATGTGTCGACTCCATGTCCAACGAATAAATTGTTTACTGTAATGAAAATCGTGGTCTACTGACTTATCTTAGGATTTAAAAAAAAAACAACAAAACAACCTACTTTATCCAAGGATGTGCTTTGCTACTTGCTGACTGGCTAAAGGTGTGAGCAAGGAGGGAAAACAATCTCCAGACCTTCATAAGCACAGCTGCACATGTACATTATGAGCAGGTTTACAAGTATACACATACTTTACTGAGGTATTTGTTCATTCTCAGAGGCAAAATAGACATTAGCTTGGCAAGAGTGCTTGCAAGCAATGACCGAGCTAGTTTAAAGAACCTGCTGCCAACAGAACTCTTACTGATAGTTTTGACCAAGCCATGAGGTCTTCTAGCATGGACATTTGTGAACTGTTCAATCTGCTTGGTACCTGGCACTGCACCGAATGAGCTTGTGTTAAATGTCAACAGCATGTAGACACAGACAAGAAATGATGGGAAGAAGTTACCACTTTATTCATGTTTTAGTTCAAAGGCAGAAAACAAGGCGGTTGCAAAATGCTTATGAAACTTGTTCCCTAGCAGTTGATAAATAAAACTATGCAACATTTAAGTAGAAAAACCTGTTCCCTGGTGTGGAAGTGATCCCTTAATCCCCTTTTTTCTGCAGGCACCCTGTAGCAGAATCTCAGCTAAAACCACCCCCAAACACCGTAACCATAAGTTTTAGGAGAATCTTGTTACAGAGGGTAAGAACAGTAAACACCGCTGTGGAGGTAGACTGGTTTGGACAGGCTTAATCAACCTCCTCGATGGTTGGTCCAGAAGATCCACCACCTGGCGCAGCTCCGGCTCCCGGGAAGCCACCAGGCATTCCTTCAGGCATTCCACCTGGCATGCCTCCGGCACTCTGATACAGTTTGGTGATGATTGGGTTGCACACCTTCTCCAGCTCCTTTTGCTGGTGCTCAAACTCATCTCTTTCAGCAGTCTGGGGGCACAAAACAGCACGTTAAACATTTATTGGTCATTAAATGAACTGGGAAAAAGAAATCAGACCCAGACCTGTGTAAGTAAAACCAAGCTCTAAAAACAGTACCTGATTCTTGTCAAGCCAGCTGATAACTTCATTGCATTTGTCCAGAATCTTCTGCTTGTCTTCATCACTGATCTTTCCCTTCAGCTTCTCATCCTCGACGGTGGACTTCATGTTGAAGGCATAGGACTCCAGGCCGTTCTTAGAAGACACCTTGTCGCGCTGAACATCATCCTCTGCTTTGTACTTCTCAGCCTCCTGCACCATGCGCTCAATATCCTCCTTGCTGAGGCGACCTGTGGAGAAGAAAAAGCTCCTGACAACGGTACCCAAAACCCGAGACACATAGCAATCCAACAATTAAGCTTCAAATAGGACCAAGACATTCTGAACTTACCTTTGTCATTGGTGATGGTGATCTTGTTTTCCTTGCCGGTGCTCTTGTCAGCAGCAGAGACGTTCATGATGCCGTTAGCATCGATGTCAAAGGTCACCTCAATCTGGGGAACACCACGGGGAGCAGGGGGAATTCCAGTCAGCTCAAACTTGCCCAGCAGGTTGTTATCTTTGGTCATGGCACGCTCACCCTCGTACACCTGAAAAGATCACCTTTGATTACAAACCTGTATGTAGGACAATTTCAATTTATTCAAGCTCACGTCGCTCAGACATCCAAGGAAGGTACTTGGGCCATCTTTGGTTTTTCAACCTCTGGTGGAAACTACGAATGGCAGGAATCAACTTCATCATAGCGGAAGCCAGAACATCTACCACAAAGACTACGTCTTCACCTGAATCAGCACACCAGGCTGGTTGTCCGAGTAGGTGGTGAACGTCTGGGTCTGCTTGGTTGGAATGGTGGTGTTACGCTTGATCAAAGCGGTCATAACTCCACCAGCTGTCTCGATTCCAAGAGACAGAGGAGTGACATCCAGCAACAGCAGGTCCTGAACATTTTCAGACTTGTCACCAGACAGGATGGCAGCCTGGACAGCTGAAATACAAAGAGACATGCAATTTATTATAGCATCCCAATGTAGACCAAACAAAAATATAATTACGACGACTGTCGCTCAGACATCCAAGGAAGGTACTTGGGCCATCTCTGGTCGTTTGACCTCTGGTGGAAACTACGAATGGCAGGAATCAACTTCATCATAGCGAACTTGATTTTGAGAGATGAATATGTAGACCATAACATACCTGCTCCGTAAGCCACAGCCTCATCTGGGTTGATGCTCTTGTTTAGTTCTTTGCCATTGAAGAAATCTTGGAGGAGCTTCTGGATCTTGGGGATACGAGTAGAACCACCAACGAGGACAATGTCATGGATCTGAGCCTTGTCCATTTTAGCATCACGAAGTGACTTCTCCACTGGGTCCAAAGTGCCACGGAACAGATCAGCATTGAGCTCCTCAAAGCGAGCCCTGGTGATTGAGGTATAGAAATCAATTCCCTCATAAAGGGAGTCGATCTCAATGCTGGCCTGAGTGCTGGAGGACAGGGTACGCTTGGCCCGCTCGCAGGCAGTGCGCAGACGGCGAACGGCTCTCTTGTTGTCGCTGATGTCCTTCTTGTGCTTGCGCTTGAATTCTGTAATGAAGTGGTTCACCATACGGTTGTCGAAGTCTTCTCCACCCAAGTGAGTGTCGCCAGCAGTGGATTTGACTTCAAAAATACCATCTTCAATGGTCAGGATGGATACATCGAAGGTGCCACCACCAAGATCAAAGATGAGGACATTCCTCTCAGCACCAACCTAAATCAAGAAACACACTCATCAAAAACCAGGTAAACTAAAAAGAGACCGTATTAAAAATTAGCCATTTCGCTCAGACATCCAAGGAAGGAACTTGGGCCGTCTTTGGTTTTTCAACCTCTGGTGGAAACTACGAATGGCAGGAATCAACTTCATCATAGCGAAGAGTTTAAACAGTTGCTCGTAATGAGGAAAATGCAAACTGACACAGTAGTTTGTCAAAGCCTTTTATGCATAAACCCTAACCAACCTTTTTGTCTAGACCATAGGCGATGGCAGCTGCAGTTGGCTCATTGATGATGCGCAGAACATTCAGGCCAGAGATGGTCCCTGCATCCTTAGTGGCCTGACGCTGAGAGTCATTGAAGTAGGCAGGCACTGTGACCACAGCATTTGTGACAATCTGCAAGACAAATAATTGTGACCAGTCAATACTAAAAATCAAGTGCAAACAGGAAATTCATTCACTCAGCAAGCTGTAGCCCCCTTATGGTTACACACTTAAGGCTGGTGCTACCTTTCCAAGATAGGCCTCAGCAATCTCCTTCATTTTGGTGAGCACCATGGATGAAATTTCTTCAGGGTAGAACGTCTTTGTCTCTCCTTTGTATTCAACCTGAACCTTGGGACGGGTGTTGTCATTAGTCACCGTAAAAGGCCAGTGCTTCATGTCGGACTGCACAATTGTATCATCAAACCTCCGGCCAATCAACCTTTTGGCATCTGTCAAAGGAACAAAATATATTTAGAGCACAAAGATTTACATGCCTCACATCCTAGTTTTTTGTTCTTTGTTCGCTCAGACATCCAAGGAAGGAACTTGTGCCGTCTCTGGTCTTTCGACCTCTGGTGGAAACTACGAATGGCAGGAATCAACTTCATCACAGCGAAAGTGTCACTCAAACTGAATAATTCACTTCACTTCATTTATTACTGGAATCAAATCACAGTAATAAATGCAGATTTACAACTACACAAAACGGTAATGAACACTTACCAAAGATGGTGTTGGTGGGGTTCATGGCAACCTGGTTTTTGGCTGCATCACCGATCAGCCTTTCGGAGTCTGTGAAAGCCACATAGCTTGGCGTGGTCCTGTTTCCTTGGTCATTGGCAATAATTTCAACTTTGCCATGCTGGAAGACTCCAACACAGGAGTAGGTGGTCCCCAGATCAATGCCAACAGCTGGTCCTTTAGACATTGTGCCTGTAGTAGAAAAAGCAAGATAAGTCTGAAACTATGTTACTGTATTTATATAAGCAGCATAACTAGATGCTGCCTTCCTAAATGTTTATAACTGTCCAATTCTATGAACCCTGCTACTATCCTTAGGGCCCAACCAAAATGTAAGCTAACGGAAGTGAGCTACGACCACGTGGTCAGGGCTTCTAGAAGATTCCGAAGCAGTTGCTACAGAGCTAGCCACCATGTTGGCTAACAAGCACATTGTTAGATAGCAAATACTTGACGGGTCGCCCAAATTAAGTCAGAACTTGATTTTATAGCGGTATGTGGGCAAGTTAAATAGCTTGGCAGATAAGATGTACAGTGTTAGGGTTGCTTATTAAAATTATATGGTAATGTTACGTAATAGCAATGCTATTGTACCTTACCATACTTCCTCATTTAGAGTAGTGGCCTTAGCTAACTAGCAAGATAGCGAACCGCCCGCCTCCACCTTTATTACACATCGACACACTGAAACAAAGCTATGTAGGGACCATTTCGGGGAAAAAAATAACGGTACTATTAAAGCCAGCTTTACAAGCTAATGTATCTAGCTTACAATTTTTGCTAGTAACCGTTTCTCAATGAAACCGTCCACCCTAACGCTCCTTAGCCGAAACAATAACCATGAGCTAGCTAACATTATATGTCGAACAAACGAGAGTTGGGCTTAATCAGGTTCGTTAAATCACCTATAAGTAACCTAAGCTATATATATAGCAACTGCATAGCTTTTATTGCTTAATACTCACCAAGTTTACTTTACCAGAGGCCGATGAAAGCTGGAACTGTCCTGAGGCGGTGCCTGCCTTACCTCGTTACTGCAGTGAGAGCGGACGAACGGGCTAAAACATGTATATATATTGCCGGTAAACCAGCCAATCACATTTGAGAAAACTCACCTTCACGCCGTCAGCACCAATACGATTCGAAGATGTCTTTAATCTCCGCCCTCTGAAGGAAGAAGCAAAGAGCTGATTGGTTCATAAATGTAGACGGCGCCCCACAGCGCTCTGAAACGGCTGATCCCACATCAGCTTCTCTGACCACGCATTTTCCAAAATGCACAGTAAAGGAAAAACGAAAGCGATCTCAGATCAGCAGAAGGAGCGATGAAAAGCGGCGAGAAAGAAACGTCCAAAAATTTTAGGTTAAACATGAGGCCGTTGATCTGAATAGGGTAAAAGGAGTGGAGCAAGGTGGTGCTTTAAGATTATAGTTTAAATAAAAATATAATTATTTTATTTTATTCGTTTTATTTATTTTTCCAGTTATTATATGTAACTATCTGCTCTGTAATTTATGTATGCCTCTCTTAATTCCTTTCTAACAATCACATTATTCTTAGGGCTGTCACTATCTGTTGTGTTAGTAACTGAGTAATCTACTGATTATTTTTGCCATTAATGAAGTAATCGAGGTTTAAAGGCCAAACTAAAAAGGTTTAGAAAATCACGTAAACATTATACGTGAACATAGTACAGGGAGAGCAAAGGGCTGGGGGTAGGAGTATATGGGCCCTTTAAATTTAATCTATGTGGTGTTTAGTGACTCTTCCCAGACCCACGTGAACAAAACACACACACACACACACACACACACACACACACACACACACACACACACACACACACACAATCTACTGACGGGAGAAAACAAGTGGGGTCACACAGTTGGGGTGGAGGTAGTCTCCACCGCAACTTGGGGATACAGGCTGGGGTGAAGGTGGATGAGTCTACATAGATGCTGCGATGGACACTTCCGATTCCAGCATCTGTGTTTTCACACTGCAGAATGGCCTCCTATTTAAAGCACAACAAAGCTTCAGCTTTTTAAATAGGCTTCAGAAAGAGCCCTTATTGTGATAACCTCCTGCAGAATAAAAATCTAATTTCCTTTAAATGAGGGTAGTTATATGGAAAGTGCCAAAATTAGAGGTCTTTCAACTAAATTAAAATGCACGTACTCTAACATCATTTTCAAAGACTGCCATTATCTATTAGGCGAGCGAATACAAGCTGTTAATCATTTCAATTATGTTTCCTGGGCTGCTCTACAATAAAAAGGTCTTATCATGTTGGGAGTGATCTATTCTATGTCAGGTATTGCCATTGTTTACTGGGTCTGTTTCAGAGAGCCTAATTACTCACGTCCATTACTGATGGCACAATATACTGTATTACCCTCAATAGGGCATTCAAGACGATCTCAGGTAATGACATGAATATTTAGGGTTTAGGCTCTCCTTTATTGCCCCTAACTCCTGTTATGTTTTTCTCGGTGTAATGTAAAACAAAATCAGCAATCAAGTGATATATAAATAAATAACACTGAGGGGTTTAGGATTTCAGAGAAATGTCTTTATAATAACCTAATGTTAAATTTAGCTTAATGAGAGCATATCCTACATTTTCTTTCATTTTATTTTTTTTCTCCAAGCTCCAGTTTTAGGTGGGTCTGTTTACTAAAACAGTCATACTTCTTTTTACATTATCCTTTTCAAACCTCTCTTCATTCCATAGAATTAAAAAGGCTGGTTTTGTTATCATATCTTTTAGATTGATATATGTAAACGAGTCTGGTTATAATTGGTTCCTAACTCAAAAAGCAGTTCCAGCTAAAAGACTCCTTACAATTACAGCACGAAAGAGTGAGCAAAAATGCTGCAGGCTGAATAGAGATAAGATAAGATAAGATAAGATAAGATAAGATAAGATAAGATAAGATAAGATAAGATAAGATGCGTTTATTGTCATTGCACAGTGTGCAACGAAATTGAGCAGCAATCCAACGGCACTTCCTACATGCAAAACAATTTAAACATGGCTAAAATATATAAAGTGCAGATTTAAGGGAAAAAAGTATCAAAATCTTAAATATAAAGAAAAAAGTCTATAAAACTATATTTTATATTATTTATATTACATTATATTATATTATATATATATAATATAGTTTTATATTCTAAAACAGTCAATAGACAAGTGAGGTAGCAGTTGTAGTTGCACATTCCTTGGACAGCTTATAGCGTTACATAATATTGCACATCTAAGAATTATTGCACAGAAAGAATACAGATTATAGATTGTACTCTCGAGAACAAATGAATAATAAATAGAACAGAGAATAGGTAGAAATATGTAAATTGTTGGTTTGCATCAACATCACAATACACAATAAACTCAAAATGGGCCATTTATTCAGAGCAATTTCAATATATGGAGCAGGGGATAAGCTTTAAAAATAAAAAAAATGTGAAACTAATATTCCATGATAAGTAACTGAGGATGTTAGTTATCACACAGTGAGGAGAAGAAGTAACTTAAACCATAGGTTTCATACACCACAACTTCAAAACATTATTCCTTTGTTGCAACTTTGTCATTGCTTGCAATAACAGCATTGAGAAGTACACAGTCAGAAGCATGTATATTTTCGAAGCTTTGTGGTTCAGTTTTGACCCCTTCTTTAAAGGAAATAATTTTCAATTCTCCAAGGTTATAAAGGTCCTCACAATTTCAAAATACTCCACAAATTTTTAATGGTCAGGAGTTTGCTAGGCCATGGAAGAACCCTAACATTCTTTTACAAATCAGTCTTGAGTTATTCTGGCTGTATTTTTGGGGTTGTTGTCTCATTGAAATTTCCATCTCCTCAGATTATTCAGTTTCTGGGCTGATAAGATTAGAATCCCCTGTAATGGTACGTTGCTCTATGTCTGTGTCCTTTGATGTTGTATAATGTCTCAGTACTGTTTGCAGTGAAGCAGCACTGCATCATGATGCTCCCACCTTCATATTTCACTGTGAATGTGGTGACTTTAAGATCATTCCCATTGGGACCAGCACACAGTAGTGCAGCTGGAGTTGTTAAACACCTCAGTGTCACTCCTGCACTGAGAATTTGGATCAACAGGGTAGGTGTGTCTAATAGAGTGGACAGTGAGTGGATACAGTGTTTAAAAACTCCAGTAGTGCTGCTGTTTCTGATCCACTCGAACCAGCACAACACACACCACCACCTAAATAATAAGTGCTCTGTGGTGGGCTTGTTTGGTTTCTGACCATTAAAGATCATGGTGAAAGGGGCAGCAGAAATAAAATCAAAGCCTTACTGCCTCAGCCAGGAAGCCTAAACCAGGCCATAGCTTGGATCTCCCAGCATGACAATGATCCAAAGCATGCCTCAAAATAAAAACAAAAGATTCACTGATCACAGAATTAAGATTTTGCCATGGCCACCCGAGTCCCCTGATCCAAACCCAATAGAGAACCTGTGGGAAATGCTGAATAGGAGAGTCCACAGTGTGGACTGAAGGGTCTGGAGAGATTCTGTATGAAGGAAGTCTCAGATCCTTTGCCTGTGTAGTCCAGGGTCATTAAGCATTATAGAAGACTGAGTTGTTATCTTTGCAAAGAGAGGCTAAACAAAGTGTTAAATGAAGCGGTGCCAATAACTGTTGCAGAGTTTTGAGAGGAAAAAAAAATTCAAAATGTTTTTTTCAATGTACTTCAAACATTTTTGTTAATACTTTGCGGCACAGTATAAAAACATTCACCATCTGCAATGCAAATGTCTGTTTAATTCATAAGTAATTGCTGTATGTTCTAACTGTTCTGTTCAACAGTTCGATGTATTTATACTTAATGTCTCAAAGACATTGCTCAGAATATGTATATACATTTGTCATTTTTCTTTTGGTCTGTTTGGACAAGACCACACCAGCAGATGGCAGTAAAACACCATAGTTCACAAAGGTTTCGTGAACAAATAACTAAACACCATGCATTTCAGGCTGGAATAACTTCAAATAGGAGGGACTCAACTCAAATGCTCGTGTTCTGTTAAAATGTATTAACTGACACTGGATCTAATTTGAGATTACACGAGTTCAAGTTTATTGGTGAGAAATCTATTGGAAGAATAATGGGGTCAAGACCAGGTCTTTTGAGTGGTCTACAGAGATTAAGAGTTGGTATATTACACTTCAGTAATTGACCATCTAGAATTTTTAATGCTTTTATTCACACTAATAAGGGTCTCCGGTTAAAAATCAAAGGTTATAAAACCCTAAAACATAACAGGTACATTTTAAATTCAGCTTAGTACAGAAAAAAGTACTTGCAACCAAGGACCTTGCCATCTTTAGACAACCTGCTCTCAACCAAGTATTTTAAAAGTTGCGAGGTCTACCACTACAAAGACATTTGTTCAGTTTACTTCGTAAAGGACACTGTACCTGAAGAGCTTGTTAAATGTAGACACTGAGACAAATGATGGGAAGAAGTTACCACTTTATTCAGGTTTTAGTTCAAGGCAGAAAACAAGGCAGTTGCAAAATGCTTATGAAACTTGTTCCCTAGCAGTTGATAAATAAAACTATGCAACATTTAAGTAGAAAAACCTGTTCCCTGGTGTGGAAGTGATCCCTTAATCCCCTTTTTTCTGCAGGCACCCTGTAGCAGAATCTCAGCTAAAACCACCCCCAAACACCGTAACCATAAGTTTTAGGAGAATCTTGTTACAGAGGGTAAGAACAGTAAACACCGCTGTGGAGGTAGACTGGTTTGGACAGGCTTAATCAACCTCCTCGATGGTTGGTCCAGAAGATCCACCACCTGGCGCAGCTCCGGCTCCCGGGAAGCCACCAGGCATTCCTTCAGGCATTCCACCTGGCATGCCTCCGGCACTCTGATACAGTTTGGTGATGATTGGGTTGCACACCTTCTCCAGCTCCTTTTGCTGGTGCTCAAACTCATCTCTTTCAGCAGTCTGGGGGCACAAAACAGCACGTTAAACATTTATTGGTCATTAAATGAACTGGGAAAAAGAAATCAGACCCAGACCTGTGTAAGTAAAACCAAGCTCTAAAAACAGTACCTGATTCTTGTCAAGCCAGCTGATAACTTCATTGCATTTGTCCAGAATCTTCTGCTTGTCTTCATCACTGATCTTTCCCTTCAGCTTCTCATCCTCGACGGTGGACTTCATGTTGAAGGCATAGGACTCCAGGCCGTTCTTAGAAGACACCTTGTCGCGCTGAACATCATCCTCTGCTTTGTACTTCTCAGCCTCCTGCACCATGCGCTCAATATCCTCCTTGCTGAGGCGACCTGTGGAGAAGAAAAAGCTCCTGACAACGGTACCCAAAACCCGAGACACATAGCAATCCAACAATTAAGCTTCAAATAGGACCAAGACATTCTGAACTTACCTTTGTCATTGGTGATGGTGATCTTGTTTTCCTTGCCGGTGCTCTTGTCAGCAGCAGAGACGTTCATGATGCCGTTAGCATCGATGTCAAAGGTCACCTCAATCTGGGGAACACCACGGGGAGCAGGGGGAATTCCAGTCAGCTCAAACTTGCCCAGCAGGTTGTTATCTTTGGTCATGGCACGCTCACCCTCGTACACCTGAAAAGATCACCTTTGATTACAAACCTGTATGTAGGACAATTTCAATTTATTCAAGCTCACGTCGCTCAGACATCCAAGGAAGGTACTTGGGCCATCTTTGGTTTTTCAACCTCTGGTGGAAACTACGAATGGCAGGAATCAACTTCATCATAGCGGAAGCCAGAACATCTACCACAAAGACTACGTCTTCACCTGAATCAGCACACCAGGCTGGTTGTCCGAGTAGGTGGTGAACGTCTGGGTCTGCTTGGTTGGAATGGTGGTGTTACGCTTGATCAAAGCAGTCATAACTCCACCAGCTGTCTCGATTCCAAGAGACAGAGGAGTGACATCCAGCAACAGCAGGTCCTGAACATTTTCAGACTTGTCACCAGACAGGATGGCAGCCTGGACAGCTGAAATACAAAGAGACATGCAATTTATTATAGCATCCCAATGTAGACCAAACAAAAATATAATTACGACGACTGTCGCTCAGACATCCAAGGAAGGTACTTGGGCCATCTCTGGTCGTTTGACCTCTGGTGGAAACTACGAATGGCAGGAATCAACTTCATCATAGCGAACTTGATTTTGAGAGATGAATATGTAGACCATAACATACCTGCTCCGTAAGCCACAGCCTCATCTGGGTTGATGCTCTTGTTTAGTTCTTTGCCATTGAAGAAATCTTGGAGGAGCTTCTGGATCTTGGGGATACGAGTAGAACCACCAACGAGGACAATGTCATGGATCTGAGCCTTGTCCATTTTAGCATCACGAAGTGACTTCTCCACTGGGTCCAAAGTGCCACGGAACAGATCAGCATTGAGCTCCTCAAAGCGAGCCCTGGTGATTGAGGTATAGAAATCAATTCCCTCATAAAGGGAGTCGATCTCAATGCTGGCCTGAGTGCTGGAGGACAGGGTACGCTTGGCCCGCTCGCAGGCAGTGCGCAGACGGCGAACGGCTCTCTTGTTGTCGCTGATGTCCTTCTTGTGCTTGCGCTTGAATTCTGTAATGAAGTGGTTCACCATACGGTTGTCGAAGTCTTCTCCACCCAAGTGAGTGTCGCCAGCAGTGGATTTGACTTCAAAAATACCATCTTCAATGGTCAGGATGGATACATCGAAGGTGCCACCACCAAGATCAAAGATGAGGACATTCCTCTCAGCACCAACCTAAATCAAGAAACACACTCATCAAAAACCAGGTAAACTAAAAAGAGACCGTATTAAAAATTAGCCATTTCGCTCAGACATCCAGGGAAGGAACTTGGGCCGTCTTTGGTTTTTCAACCTCTGGTGGAAACTACGAATGGCAGGAATCAACTTCATCATAGCGAAGAGTTTAAACAGTTGCTCGTAATGAGGAAAATGCAAACTGACACAGTAGTTTGTCAAAGCCTTTTATGCATAAACCCTAACCAACCTTTTTGTCTAGACCATAGGCGATGGCAGCTGCAGTTGGCTCATTGATGATGCGCAGAACATTCAGGCCAGAGATGGTCCCTGCATCCTTAGTGGCCTGACGCTGAGAGTCATTGAAGTAGGCAGGCACTGTGATCACAGCATTTGTGACAATCTGTAAGACAAATAATTGTGGCCAGTCAATACTAAAAATTGCAAAAGTGCAAACAGGAAATTCATTCACTCAGCAAGCTGTAGCCCCCTTATGGTTACACACTTAAGGCTGGTGCTACCTTTCCAAGATAGGCCTCAGCAATCTCCTTCATTTTGGTGAGCACCATGGATGAAATTTCTTCAGGGTAGAACGTCTTTGTCTCTCCTTTGTATTCAACCTGAACCTTGGGACGGGTGTTGTCGTTAGTCACCGTAAAAGGCCAGTGCTTCATGTCGGACTGCACAATTGTATCATCAAACCTCCGGCCAATCAACCTTTTGGCATCTGTCAAAGGAACAAAATATATTTAGAGCACAAAGATTTACATGCCTCACACCTAGTTTTTTGTTCTTTGTTCGCTCAGACATCCAAGGAAGGAACTTGCGCCGTCTCTGGTCTTTCGACCTCTGGTGGAAACTACGAATGGCAGGAATCAACTTCATCACAGCGAAAGTGTCACTCAAACTGAATAATTCACTTCACTTCATTTATTACTGGAATCAAATCACAGTAATCAATGCAGATTTACAACTACACAAAACGGTAATGAACACTTACCAAAGATGGTGTTGGTGGGGTTCATGGCAACCTGGTTTTTGGCTGCATCACCGATCAGCCTTTCGGAGTCTGTGAAAGCCACATAGCTTGGCGTGGTCCTGTTTCCTTGGTCATTGGCAATAATTTCAACTTTGCCATGCTGGAAGACTCCAACACAGGAATAGGTGGTCCCCAGATCAATGCCAACAGCTGGTCCTTTAGACATTGTGCCTGTAGTAGAAAAAGCAAGATAATTCTGAAAACTATGTTACTGTATTTATATAAGCAGCATAACTAGATGCTGCCTTCCTAAATGTTTATAACTGTCTAATTCTATGAACCCTGCTACCATCCTTAGGGCCCAACCAAAATGTAAGTTAACGGAAGTGAGCTACGACCACGTGGTCAGGGATTCTAGAAGATTCCGAAGCAGTTGCTACAGAGCTAGCCACCATGTTGGCTAACGAGCACACTGGCTTGTAATACTGTACATAGCATCACCGCTACTCTACAATACGGCCATATTTAGGATTACTATGTAAATAATACAAGCACGTAACTAGGAGGCCAGGTACTCGCAGAAATTACAATCCAACATCTTGAACGTTTACAAGCCAAGCTAACGTTCTCATTTGCTAGTTAACCGAGGTAACCTAGTGGCCTTGGCTAATAGGATGCTAACGTTACCCGCCCGTCTCCACCTTTATTGTTCACCATCGAAACAAAAGCCATTTAAGGCACAATCAAAGCTAACTCCGCTAATGTAACTAGCTAACTAGGATACTACTTAACTAGAAACAACCCCCCAACTTCTCTCAGCCGAAACAACGACCATCATCGTTCAAACTAGAGTTTTGCTACATCATGTTTGCTAATATAAAACACCTACAAGTAAACCTAGCTTTATATAGATTTATGACAAGGCAACTGCATAGCTTTCTTTGCACAATACTCACCAAGTTTACTTTACCAGAGGCCGATGAAAGCTGGAACTGTCCTGAGGCGGTGCCTGCCTTACCTCGTTACTGCAGTGAGAGCGGCCGAATGTTCTAGAACATGTATATATATTGCCGGTAAACCAGCCAATCACATTTGAGAACACTCACCTTCACGCCGTCAGCACCAATACGATTTCCTAGACGTCTTTAATCTCCGCCCTCTGAAGGAAGAAGCAAAGAGCTGATTGGTTCACAAATGTAGACGGCGCCCCACAGCGCTCTGAAACGGCTGATCCTGCATCAGCTTCTCCGACCACGCATTTTCAAAAATGCACAGTAAAGGAAAAACGAAACCGGTCTCAGATCAGCAGAAAAGCGGCGAGAAAGAAACGTCTAGAACTCACTGAAAGTTATTGCATGAAATGGCTATAATTAACCATTTCATGTGGTGATGCCTGAGATATCGTTTTATGATAGTTTTCGAGAAGGTTTTGGCCTAAAATATGAGTTTTAACATCTATTATTGGCAGAAAAGAATATTGTAAGGCAAAATAATACCCAAAGCATGAAAAAGCAGCAAAGTAGCAAAAAATTACTACTATTAGCGTTACACATAAAAAGTCACAGGCAGGTAGGTTCTTTGGGGAGTAAAGTAAAGTAAAATGTCTACATTTGACCTGTAGACATCACAACCCCGGGTTCCTATCACCAGCACTGCAAAGAGTCTGTATGTTTCTATAAAATGAACCATTTCTCATCAAATCAACTCTTTCTTCAGTTTGCTATGTCTGTGAAATTCCCATTTAACTCAAAATGAAAGCATAGATCAGACAACTTCATATGTAGAAAAAAGCAAATATTTATTGCCAACCGTATGAAAATATACATCTACTATCAAAAATAGATATTCTGTCTTAACAAACATACAAAAATATAAAATGTGCAACCCAAAAACATTATCAATATTTAAGCACCACCAACATCTTTTGTATTCAAGACTTTGGGATAAAACTCCCACATATTTTAAAGTTCAGTCTCTCTGATGCAGGATCTTAGTACAGTGTTATTCGAATGTGGTTTTTCGACAGGCACTTCCACAGCACCGGGTGTCGTCCCTGCCTCGCTCTGCGCTGCTTCCTCCACTTTGTACTTTGTGAAGTTGGTGTTACAAAAGCCTAAACAGACACAAAGAGAAAAGTTTGTTCAGAACGGTTTGAGAAATAATTTGCGATCTGTGATGTGACTGGTTTTAGCAGTGTGAAGGTTGTACCTTGTCCTCTCTGTTGTTGGTTCTGTTTCTGCTTCTCTTCATTGCTGGATTTTGATCTGCTGCTCTCCACAGACTGATCGGTTTCTTCATTCTCTGTGGTGAAAAGATAAATATTTAGTGCAAGGTCATCAGCAAACAGCCATTCATAAATACAAGATATACATTTGGGGTCACCAGTTTCAGTCTAGAGGGCTGAAGTCTGGCACAGTTGGTGATTTCGATGCTCAAACTCACCCATTTCAACTCACCAGTTAATTAACAAGTTGAGCAAGAAATCCACCATTTAGCAAGACACAGGCCCCTTTCGTACTGGAATTGGTGACCCCTGGTGTATGATACATTATTTAGCTCTGGGTTTTGCATTAGTTGTTGTAGTCTGAGACCTTTACCTTGTTTCCAGGCCAAATGTGCCCTCCTAAGACGGAGCAAGAAGAAAGCGAGCACCACGATCAGACAGAAGATGAGGCATGTGACCAGAAGCACCAGCAGGGCCGAATTCCCCTTTTTGTTTTGTATAGGGTCCTTTTTCCCAACGTCAGCTCCTAAAAACACATGCATAGGTTATTGTCTTTTGAAACATGTCCCAATAGAGCACACAGTTGCACCGCATTAGTAATTAATTATTGCCTAGTCTAATGTTAAGTACCAAATAAGCCAATAAACAACTTATAAGTTAGCTTATTTGACATTTAAGTGAAACCTAAATTAGAGACTGGTTTGCTTCCTCACCAGAAGTGCTGTTGGATGAGTCTGTTGTAGTATTCTGTGAAGTGCCCTCTGTTGTTTCAGATACTGATTCTGTGGTTTCATTCACTGCTATAAAAATTTTAAAGAGAGTAAAAATGAGCATGCACTTCACACAGTGGATCAGAAAAGTAAAAGAAGAAACACACTGCTGACATGACAGCAAATAAACTCTTTGGATGTTTCTTAACAAAGACAATACCCTGTGTAACCTTTTGTGTTAGCAGTTTTTTTATGTGGCTCTTACCCATTGTGTTATTGTATGAAGTGGCGCTGACACCAGTCATCTGTCCTTCTGTGGTTCCCGACTCTAAATGGCCGCTGCTGTATGCTGAAATAAAGATGATTCATTTGTAAAAAATAGTGTTGAAGAATGGAAAAGCAAAAAATGATTAGCAAATTTCAAATGTTTCATGTTATAAGAGGTGTAAGGAGTAGGTTAGGGCCTTCGAGGTACAAGGCTCCCCATTAATGTCTTTATTAATTGATAATTAATTAATTATTATTGCTTTATCCATCATTTTACTTTGGCAGAAATAACTTATGAATGTATCACTGACGACTTTACTTCCAAAAAAATTAGTTTATTTATTAATCATTTTATTTCTATAGACAGCTCAGCTGCTTAAATATTCTATCACTGTTATGTGGAAGTAATTACTGTTTTACTGTGTTTACATTAGCATTTATTAAACTACATTTATTACAGTTTATTAGATGTCTTATCAGAATGAATGAAGTAATAATTTATGTATTAGGGAGTAGGGTTGCTTAAGGCCTCCAAATGTTCAGAAATGGCCCAACTTCACACCTGTGAGGCTGGGAAGAGTACATGCAATATGTAGAGCCACCAGTAGGTGGAGCAAAAGGCAGTTAAACTAAATACTTCTTGAGCTGTTTCACATCAGTACGTAGTAAGTAGCAGCTGTACATTGGACATTTTCATGTCCAGGAATGAATATTTTAACCGACTATAAATACCAAATTTATTACATAAATTCAAAAGGTTTCTCTAACACAATCACTTCAGTTTGATCTGAAAAACAAGCACTTACTTGGACTGCTAAAACTTGTACTGCTGAAACGCGGGACAAGTGTAGGAGTGACCACTTTTTCTGTAGTAGTGCTTATATATCCTGGTGTGGGAGATGTTTCCTCACCTGCCAAAACAGAATTATATTATTATACAAATACATTGGTCATGATTCTTACTGCTACATTAACAATAATAGGGGATATACTATTAGCTACAATCTAATGAAATGGGGAGAGCATTTGTTCTGTGATTAAACTTTCTTTAACAATCAGAAAAAACACATTGTTGTTTTGAAGAAGTCAATTTCCTCATGTGACTTATGGTGAAAGATGAAGGGGAAACTACCAGAGAGTCCACTCTGTGAACTGTGAGCTTTCTCTACACTCCAAAACCAACAAAATCCCCTTAGCAAATTTCATTTCCTGCTTATAAGAAAATGTCCATTTATGCCTTGTGCCATCCAGAGTGGACTCTCCTCTGTTGTTTTTACAGAAGTGACATATATTCTCACCTTGATTTCCTATGTGGACAAAATCTATCAGGGGTGAGCCACGTAGAGCCAGATGCTGGGCCAGGCATTTCACTGTCACTCTTCTTTTATGAATCTTCACATGGAGGAGACTAACTGCAGTGTGTTTATTAGATGTATTTTCCAACACATAATTTGGCTGAGCTGTAAGCAAAGGAGAGAAAACATTTGTAATGTCTGGATTTATCTGGTTATGTGTGATGACAACAGAAAGAAGGTGTTGTTTGTTTCAGTTTCAGTTTATTTCTATTTCAGCTTTTACTTGACCTGTAACGGTTCCTCAGAACTCTTAAGAACATATGCCAATATGCTAGGTGACCTTTTACATTAACAAAAATAACATTTGGAGAACTGATTCTTATTTACTTGGTCTAAAATATTTATTTGTCAGTCTATCCACTTTATGCTCAGTATTAGCAGAGCATTGCTTCCTTACTGGTTGTCCTTGGCTGACCTTAACTCTGTTCCTGTATTTTGTCTATTTTAGAGTGGGCTTTTAGTGGGGGTGGACTGACAGGGTAAATTTTTTATCTATTTATATTGATGGGCTAGGGAGATTTTGTTTGAATGGACACAGACAAGTAGGCCTACACTGTGAAAAATAAAACTCCATGAATAGTTCTTAGTTGCAATATGTGGTTCTAGGAAAAAAGCTTCAATAATTATAATCATTATTAACTTTTATAAAAGTTTTACTATATCAGGGCTCACATATTCACCCAATCAAACAATCCTCTTTAAACAACTATCACTGGAGTCACTTCTTTAGGGAAACAAAAGTAGCTCTTTTTTGGTTTTGTTCCAAATAACCCTCTTTTTTAGGAGTGTATTACCACCCAAACAAAATTCCCCTAGCCCATCCACCTGTTCCTCTAATCATTATTTCACCTATATATCTATCTGGGCCCAATTTCCCAAAGGAATTTTAGTATTAAGATCATCTGGTAGAGAGAGTGTTCAGACTGATGCTCAGTCTACTACTGAAGAATCATCTTTGTGCTAAGATGCTTTTTAGGAACCATAATTTATTCATTCACTCATCTGTCATATTCAACTACCTCAGACTTAGTATCCAAACTCCTTCTAAATCTTGATATGTTTACCTTCCATCTCTAGGCCGTTCTCCAGAAGCCATGAGAGTCTGGGTGGATGACCATTTGCTGACGCTGAACATTTAATAATTGTTTTATCCTCATGTTCTGTCTTCTCCAGCACTGGTCCACCTGAAATTTTAAAAAAAAGTGACTAATTAGGATTAAGAGTATATCAACCATAACATAAACTAGAAGGCTTAAACCTCAGTCCTGGAAAGCCACAGCAGCATTGAAATGTGTTACACCAACACAATTATCATCAAAAGCAAGCAACATAGTCAACTGACTTGGAAGTCGTGTTCACATTAGAATCAAGTAAATTCAATGCACCATTATTTGTGGTTTAATACTTTCTTTCCTCGGGCATATAGCATTACTAGGTGATATGGCCTCTAGGACTAGAGTTATACAAAGTTCAGCAGTATCAAGAATTGAGCAATTAAAAAGGGAGGAAAAAAGTCTATACTTACTCAGAACGACTACTTTATATCTTTTTGTCATGACTCGATGACTGTAATGAAGACATTTGTAAACTCCTCCATCTTTGAATGTGATGTCAGAAATGCGAACTGAATATTGTGACTGGGTTAAGGCTACAATCTCATTCCTCATGTCTTTCAAGGCTGCAGATCAACATGAGAGACAATGCATAAGTTAATATCCATTGTATAACAACACAGTGTTGGCCTAGTGCAAGCTAAAATGTTTTTTGATTAAAAAGTCTTATTCTTATTAATGCAAATTTATTCCACACATACAGTCGCATGCAAACAATGGGGTGCCACTGGTCAATTGACATGTTTTGTTGAAATTCTAGCAGAAAATAAGTTTGCACATCCTCACCAGAGGAAACGCACTGGTAAATGTAACATAAAAGGGAAAAAATAAAATATGTATTTAAGTTTGTTTACTGTAGAGGATTTGTTAACTCATTTTCACCATGTAATTTGACCGTGTGTGCCCAATCTAACATAGCATACTTATCGCTATTGTCTGAAAAAAACCTCGTATCTCCATTTTTCAGTTTTTGACATCATTTGAAAATACATGTGGCCCTTTACATTGTATGTAAATTTCATGATGAATGGACTGACAAAAATGACCTAAAATGACTTGGAAAAAAGTGGTTCCATTGACTTACATTACACAAAAGTAACGTATTTTTTTTTCTTTCCCTGTAAAGTTACCATTTTGGAGATATGAGGTTTTGATCCGACAACAGCGTTATACTAGATAATAATGGACAAGTGTTCAAGCACCTTCCCATTGTCTTCTATTAGAAATACATTTTTAGTTGAGGTTTTCTGATCTTTTCTAAGCAAAGAGAAATGATTGTCCATTGAAATTGGTCATATGTGAAACACAAGAGGAAGGTTAGATTGAAAAAGCTGGAGTATTACTTCAATTTGTTTCTTTACTGATGAGTGTTACATACTATAAAATGTACTGTGTGCTGCCTTACCTCTGTGCTTGTTAAAAAACATGAGAAAGCCATCTGGATTTCTCCATTCTACATGGTCACTCCCATTAATGTTTTTGATAGGACAGGTCAGAGTCAGTGTTTGTCCCTTCATCGCTGTGATGTGCTTCACTGCCAAACACTGTGTTAGACCTGTATCAACATAAACAGCATTTCTGCATGTAAGAACAGTGTAAAACAAAGGACTGATTTTCACTTAAGACTTTCAATGCCAGCATATAACACAGCCAAATTTCATTATAAGCTTGCAGTAACTTTACTTTGCGCTCAGAATGACCCCAAAATAATGACACTCATTATCGGACTTTATGAGTTTAGCCACTGAGTGGGCTAGAAACCGTAAAGATCCCACTGGTAAATGGAACATAGGGGGGCAGGTAAGGCCATGGTCCCCACTCACTCAACACTTACTCATAACCAAAAAACATTGCTAAGGGGGCTGCAGACAGGAAATAGAAGGCGCCTATACAAGCAATGGTGAGACTGAGCTAAGAGTGGTCGATATATTTGTCTGTGGTTAGAATGGCGCAGGTAGGAACTTGCCACTGTGACATACAAAGATATACTCTCTAACAGGAAACGGTGGCGTGGAGATTCACTCTTCACATATTTATGAGAACATGCAAGAACTCAGTGAAACCTCTTTAGCCTACTGTAAGTGCTATCTTTGGCCTTGAGAACATGAAAGAATAAAACAAGGCCTCTATTCCCTCCACCCTACTGTAAGTACATTTTTTTTTGTCCATGAGTACAAGATAAAGTACAATGTTTCTGGACAATCTCAGAAAAACAGTACCTTTCATGGTACAAATACTGTTACTGGGGTGGTTCCCTCAAGGGTACAACTTCAGTACACTTGGAGAAACATACATTACAGTTATGAGTTTTAAGTTGCTTTTACTCCTTTCTCCCTGTCACAATTCCAGACTCCAGACTCTACTTAAAAGGATGAAAGTTTTTTCTGTTGGGAAGGTACATGTAGTGTACCTTTTAAACTCTTTTAAGGTGCACAATTGGGCCTCAAGTACCACGTTGTACCCTTAAGGGTACACTTACAATGTTTGCACCCAAAATGTACCTGTGCAGTACCTTTTTATACGCGGTGTAGTGAAAGTAAATGTACTCTTGTTAAAATATTACTTCAGTAAAAGTACAAAAGCACTCACTTGTGAATGTACTTAAATATTAAAAGTAGAAGTACCTTCTATTAAAGAGATTACTGTAGAACTTGTTCATCTAAATAGTAATTCGAAAACGCTGAATTTCAGTAATTCAGAAATGTACTCATGTACATTCACAAAGAAGTAGAAATATAGAGAGAAAACATGTACTTTTACTCAATATACAAAGGTCTTTGCACCTTCCAACCTACTGACAGAGTCATTTTAACAGTTGTGAGAACCTGTAGGAGACACTTTGAAATGTCTGTACCCACCAACCTACTGTGGGTGTCATATTTGTAGTCATATGCTCAAAACAGAAGAGTGAGCAAATAACGCCTCTGCTAAACATGCCTAAAATAAAGCTGTCCATCTATAGGAAATACTTAATATAATGAGCATATCAGTATCAGCTTATAGAATATCAGTTCACAAATCTTTCTTATCTTTTCCTGAACATCTCTTAGAAGACGACTTCATTTTTGTGGTTTCCGTTCAGTGTTACAATGTAGTAAAAGATACAGACACATCACTAAAAACTGTGTCAAAATGAAACAAAATCATGATATGTAGCAGACTAGAATACTTTGGCTATGTTCATACATTACTCAGTCCCAGCACAGTGCATATGCTTACAGCTTAAATAAACCATTCAAGCGTATCCCTAGACCATTCAAATGTATCTCCAGTCTAGATACGATAACTTGAATTTTGCAATGCCTAGAGCTTAGAATTAAGTCACTTTAAGCAACCATTAAATAACAATGCAACTTGTCTTCCAGATCTGCAGTCATACAGTACTATGTTTGTAACTGCATCTTTTTGGATCTTCTATTATGTGTTTCAGTATGTCAACATTTTTCAAATTTTCAACAAATTTACTCTTAATTGACTGAATCTGAATTGTACAAAACATGTTCTGGAGAATAAAAGTATGTCAAATTCTTTTACATACCTATTACCACCAACAGAGCATGAGCACATAGCCTTTGTTTATTCTCCATTCTGCAAGGCTTGAAGACTGAAACTGACTTCCTCTCTCGCTACTCTTATACACACAGACACTTCCATGACATCACTGAAATGTCATGGTCTTTCCCACCCTTCACTTTATTTCTGTGCTTTCAGGGGCATTTTGGTTTGGCATTAGTTCTGTTTTTTTCTTTTTTTTTAGCCTACTGTCCAGGTGATGACGCAAAATGATACAATCCAAGTTCAGCGTGAGAATTTAAGGCTGTTTTTAATGACTTCTCTTACTTTCTCATTATCTATTGGTTAGAGTCCTTGGATTAAGATATATTGTCCAAATTGTTGTTTTTTTGGTATAAAACTTTCATTTTGTTAATGTAATAGAAAGTATGTAAGCAGTCATTTTATTAATTATGTAAATGCTGCTAAAAGTTTTAAAACATGCCATTCACTCCTCAGGCTATATATGGAAACTTGCGTAGGAAAAAGGCTATTAGTGATTTCATCATATATCTGATGCCACAAAATCAACATTTTACGTATAATTGCTATCAGAGAAAAACCTTTTAGCTCTAATATAGTAACTTTTTAGGAGAAGTGTAACAGTTGCGAGTGAGGACGCAGGCGCATGTGCTGAGGTAAGCAACTTTTATTGTGGGCAAATCCAGGGTCATAGTCAAGCTGGTTCAGGGTCAAACATCCAAAACCGAGAGCAGGAGGGACAGACATGACGAAATGAACACTGAATCAAACACCAGGAGAATACAATACATCCAACAATTCAGACAGTTCAGACACACAGGGCTTAAATACATAGGGATAAATGAGGGACAGGTGGAAACACAGGTGGAGACAATCAGGGGCGGAGTGACTAAACAAGGGGGCTGGACTACAAAACCAAAACAAAGAACATGCGGGCCACCATAAAATGTTCACACAAAGATCAGTCAATATTTTGAAAAAAAGATCATAAAAAGAGGATTTGACAATGACAAAGTATGAATAGTTGGGAAGTAGAAAAGCTGTTACTTTAGGTATATTTTCCAGTAGTGCAGTTGCAATGCCACTGTCAATGACACTGGAGGGCACTCGTGAGTTAAGTTAAAAAAATAAACGCCCTGTCAACATGAGGGCTCCATAGGACTCCATTAAACAAATAAAGAAAACCAGAATCTACACAAAACAGGTTTTGGGCCATAAGACCCCAGCCTTACTGCTACTAACTGGATGGTGAGCTGATCAGCTCAATTGAGTAAAGTGGTTAGCGTTCACTGATGTCTAGAGCTCAGAAGAACTCAAAAGCATAACGGCAGCTGCTCTGTGTTCAGTTGGTGCAATTTGTATATAAAAAAATATTAAGCATATAGTTTCATCTTCCCAGACTGTGCATGGACATATAGCCTATTTAGTTAATAAATATGTGTACTTTGTGTCATTTGGTTGGAACTAAACCTTCACCAAACCCCAGGTGTCTAACAAGTTTTTGAGTCCAAGTTGTTTTAAAAGACAGTGGCAGATGATTTATCCAGTTAAATACTTTTTGGAGCAATGCATGTTACATCTGAGAACTTGTAGAGAGGAATATTTCCACTCTGTAATGTCAAACACTAGAGGGCGCTCCAGAGAGGGTTAAGATGGAGCAAAATCAAAGTTTATAAATGCTTAAACACGGTTTAACATAGAAGAATGTATTCATGTCCTGAATATAGAACAGCGTAAAACATTTTGACACCGCTGTTATTTTTTAAAGAGCGTTTTGAACTTGAGTTATAGAAATTTAAAATGGTGCCTCATGTGAGTGAGAACAGCCAATGAGTTGCTTTGCTAGCCAACCAATCAGCACTCAGTAGCAATAATGCTAGTGTCCTGCTGTCCAACACTTCTTTGCTGTAGAACAGTAAGTTTTCTTTCCTTTTTTAATAAAATACATCCTTTTATTTTCTGAAATTGATGGAACATTCTGGACAAGTAATTAGAAAGCATTTTAGCTTTTCATTTTTGCTATTTTGCTCCACTCACCCCCAGGACACACTCACAGGCGCCGTCTGGCATTTTGCAGTCCTGTTTTTAACATAACAGGGGAAATGTGAAGAAGCCAGCCTCATCATGAACTGACTTTGGGTTTTATAACATCATGATCTTTCAGCAGCCCAACAGCACTAAAAGAAAACTGTAGCTAAAGCCTACACATCAGAGGGAGAAGTGAGAAGCCTCATCAAACAGCAACCCATGTAGGTGACATTTAAATAAAAAGGTGAAATTGTTCCTGTAAGGCAGAACAGATAAATGTTTTAAATATTTTGAGTATAATGTTTAAAGCAAATTGTTCAACAATCAAGAAACTCCCAAGCAAGTTCAAAATGAATGGGTTATGAGAGAGCACAATCCTAGTTTATAAATGCTAAAACTTTTTCATACAAAAGAATACATTTTCTGAACACAGAACAGCATAAAACACTTCAACACCACTGTAATATTTTTAAGAACCTTTGAACTTAAATAAGTTACAAGAAGTTATGAGCCAATGAGCTGCTCTGCTCGCCAACCAGTCAGCACTTACTGGTGTCCTATTGCCCAAAATCTATATACAGGTAAGATTTCTTTGCTTTTCAATAAAATATGTCCTTCTGCTTTCTAAAATTAACAGAAAATTCTGAGTAAGTGATTAGAAACTACTTTAACTTTTCATTTTTAACCGGTTAACTCCATTCAGCTCCATTTATTAAGGAATCTATCGCGGATGCCCTCTGGCATTTTAAAGTCATATTCTTGACACAATGGGTGAAACAGGAAGAGGCAAGGCTCCTCATAAACCAGCTATGGTATGACCCTTGGAAAAACTGAAAAAAAAGAGCAGCACTATGAAGAATGCAGAAGTGCAAGGAGTCCATTTATGGAAAGCTTGGCCACTTCCTACTTCTCCTGTTATATAAAAAAACATGACTGCAAAACACCAGCAGAGTAAATGAGTCAAAAATAAATGGAAAAGAATAAAAATGAAAAGTTAAAACTTTAGTGATTAGTTTCTAATCACTTGTCCAGGACCTTCACTTAATTTTGGAAAGTAGAACGATGTATTTCTCTAAGAAAGCAAAGAAAACACGTTTGGTGCAGTAGGGTGCTTGCATTAGTGCTACTGAGTGCTGATTAGCATTACTGCTTGCTACTAATTGGTTGGTGAGTGGAACAGCTCATTGGCCGAATGAAACGGTTTGCTGAAATGAGGTTCCATTATAAAGACTTTTCACTGTGAGGTCAAAAGCATTTCAAAATAAAAAAGTGGTGTTAAAATGTTTTGTGCCGTTCTGTGCTTAGAAAAATGAATACATTGTTGCATATAAAAAAGTTTAGGCATTTACAAACAATGATTTTGCTCAAATAATTCATATTAACTAACAGAAGAGAGCAACACATCCAGGTACTTTGGCCTTGCAAAATGTTCACACCCCTTTTTGTGTGAGAGCAGCCCCTCTAATCTGACTGTAAATACAAATTCTGAGGTCTTTGAAAATGTAATAGCATAAAATAGGAATATCCTACTGACTTACAGCTATTAGGAGCCCAAATCTTATGGCCAGTCCGGCAAACAAATCCTTTTGTTCTCGATCAATGATCAGCGTCGTTATAAGGAAAAATGAAGAGTGTCATTTGAGTCTGACTCCATCAAAGCGGAAGAATGACTCTTTCCTGTGGACAAAGGTGTCATATTTACAATTCAATCCCATACAGTTTTATTATCATAACATTAATGCAGCATTCAGACACACTTTGAATTTGGATTATTATAATGGTAATCATGACGTTAAAATCATTTCAGGGAACAGGCAGGTGAAGCTGCTTTACTTGGGTAAAACTTTCAGCAAACCCAGAGAGAAGCCAGCTAGCTGTTTCCTAACTTTACCACTTTTTTTCTTTTTCATCCAAAGGTGGCATGGTCATTTGGATGACAGGAAGGTGGCATGTGTCTGCACTCATCCACTCATTCTGGACTAGCTTGAGAGTGCCCTTGAGAAAACTAAAAGACATTACTGAGTGGCATTTCTGCTCTCTACATATTCTCTGCCAACACTATCAATCCATCTGTTCATCTTACAGCAGTTTAGCTCGCTGCTCATGTAGTTCACACTATCCAGTACCAGTTTGCACACTCACAGTCCTGCAGTCCACAACTGCTCAGAGGTGTGCTCACTAGCATCCCCTATATGCCCTTTTTCTGCGGCCTTTGGCAGAACCACAATACTGTACACTCAGCATCATTCTATTTCTCAAATTTCCTTGAGATACAGACAACGACCAAAAAGAGATAAAGGTTCCGTTTACAGTTGTCCAAACGACATGGCAGATGTGGGTAAAAATGAATGAATGTATAATTTAATCTGTATGCTTGGAATCTTATTTAAGCCAGTGTAGGTACACAAATTATCCATTTAAAAATACAAGCCTGCATGTCACAGGAGTCCCAAACGCATGCAATTGAACAAAACACCCTCAAATTCTACGGGATGTATAGGTCTGTATGTTGTTGATGCCACCAAAGTGTGGACTTTGATGAGGGTCACAGGGCTCCCACTTGGGACTGAGCCACTGAGATTATAAGCATTCAGTCTAGACTGCTTCTGAAATGAAGGACAAAAGGCAGATAGTCAGAACAGAGGTTCCTGACATACATCAGCCTTAAAGCTACAGTGACAAAAGCAGCCTGTTTATTACTAAGGAATAAGGATAGTGGAGCTTATTTAAGAAAATATTTTTAAATGTTAGTTCAAGGTATAAATGATTGACTCTTCATTTATTCATGGGTTATGCTGATAAGGACTCCTATTGTGAAGGCAGGTCTAGATTTATGTGGGACTGAGAGTGAGTCAAGAGCTGAGGGCTGAGGCTCAGAGCAAACTGTTACAGAAAACTGCCTGTGTGTAGCGTAGCTGTGACCAACAACAGCTGGTTAATAAATCACCACGATTTGTACAAAAGCTGTGTCTCTCTTAAAAGAGATGAAAGCTGCGATGTATAGCTTTCCGGTGCTTAAAAATACAATTTCATGAAAAGACCCCAGGGGACAAAATACACAAAATAAGATGGCCTTTTAATATGTTTGACCTCATCAGTGAGTGAAGACTTTAGGGGGCCTATAGTTGAATGAATCTACTTGAAAGGAAAGGCTATGCACTCTTTTCTATTTTTTTTTTCTCTCAAAACTGACGATAAAAGCCAGCCCTTACATTTTCACACGCGAGCCAGATTTAGCTAAGGATCAGCTTTACATACCACAACTGCTTTGCTTCCAACGCTTTCCTGATAGGCTGGTGTGCAGAGAGTTTGCTGCCATCTGGTGGACTGTGTGAAGTATGTCAGCTGTGGACAACGAGCAAAGATCTACTGTAAAATAAACCCAACTATTCCCTCGGTTTTATTTATGGCGTGTAAAACAGGAGGTTAAGCAGCGAAACAGCCTAATCACATCATGCAGAGAGAGCCCTGGAACATTCTTTAGGCTATTTCAGTCAGGATAATCTCTACACGACCTTACTATTTCCCACGCATTTAGGCAACGTCTATTAGACGGCAGAGTCATTCGATATTAAACGTTATAAACTCTTACAGTTTGACATAACGTTAATCGCACCAGCCAACCCCAGAGCCGTGCGGCAATACGCGCTACTAGTATAGTCGAATATACGTGTAAACGCATCGGGATTTGTTAATCCCTTCGCAGCCTTCCATAAACGACTGGAAACTACCAGAAGGATCGATCGGTTCGTGCCTTGCAGGTGCACGAGGCGTTTTCCTGGAATCTGATTGGCTCGTGGCTGCGCACGGAGCGCCGGTTAAAGCGCGTGCTCCCCGCAGTGCGCGCACTTCAGAGACACGGTGCGGACGTCGAGGCCCATCCTGCAAAACAGCGTCAGGTAATGATACTCCTCTGTTTCTGCCGCTGCGTTTGTGGGTTTGGTTGTGAGGTTACAGGGCGGTTAGCCTTCAGATGACACAGATAAAGCTGTATGTTCAGCATAGCGGCTGGGGTTTACACGGCAAGCTTCCAAAAGGATGTAGAAAGTGCCAGAAGGAAAGGAAGCTTAAGTTCGAATTTAACGGTTCCACCTTAAATGATGCATGTTACATTCTAGTGCCTCGGGGATTATGGCAATAAGTGCCGCGCCGTTTAAGGTGGAATGGGGAAAACTCGAGCAAGAAGCTGGTGAATAGGAAACCAACTTCAGCCTCATAAGTAAGAACGATTAGCGAGCCTGGCAGATCTGATGACAAATAGATGTTGAATACATATTTTAAAGGATGTGGGGAAGATGGACGGAGCGCATTCTGCGCGAGTTCAGTGATGCGTCGATAAACTGCTGACTGTGAGGCGGCCGGTGGGGCTCCAGCACGGAGGCTGCCGCAGCCCGGCGTTTGTCCTTCAGATGTGCGGGTGGGGGAGGGGAGATGTTCCGCTCCAGATGGCTGCAGATCAGCCTCACCAAATCGCCTTATGCACATGCGCAGACGTCACCTCACGTTATTTCCAACCGGGTTAAACGGTTTATATTATGTGCTTGTCGCTATGCGGGGTTGGGGGAAGAATACTTTGATGTATATGTAGTGATGGCTGAACCCTGTGTACACCGTCCTAAACGTATTCTGTAACGTATTCTGTAACGTATCCTGTTACAGGTAATATATTCAGAATGCATTTAGAATATGTTTACAGTACATCTAGGTAAAGCACGTGGAGATCCACATTGATCCTCGTTGTTACTGGTTGGCAGTTTTCTTTATGTAGTTAACCTGTTAATAAGTTTCATGAAAAAATCTCTTCATTGTCATTCACACAAAGTCCTGAAATGATTAACTTTTTCCCTCTCTTACTGCCTGCTTCAGTTTACTGCTTTTCCCTCAAGCTAGTCCAGTAGAACAGCCATGCTATATTTGTCCTCTACTGAGCAGATCTTTAGTTTGAATAGTTCCCTCAAAAGACCTCAGTGACAGTCTGTACAGGATTCAGTAGGAACTTAAGTGTTTTTAAAGAAGCTGTTAATCGAGTTCCTCTAACAAGCATTTTACATGCTGTGCACTGATTCTAAATGAGGTTAATAAACAAGCATTTATGCTGTTTCTTTTGAAGATTGCATGTTTTCTGAAATTCCCAGGCTAATTGAATGCTAAGGCTTATTATTCAGTAACTATATGGACTGCAGTGCCGACTCGTAGAGCTCATTTTGCAGTCACAGATGTGTATAATAAAGCTTTGGCCCTGGCCATGTAAGGTGCTCATAGGCGAGTATTCTAAAAGTATTCTCCTACAAATGTAAACGGTAACTGTATTCTGAATACAGCCCTTACAAAATGTGACTTGGGCCGGACACAGATGCTTAATTGATGTATTCTCAATAAATATTCCCAATATTTGTAGATTGTTACATGTAATAATCAATGAGAGTAACATTTGATGTTAAATGTGATTTTGCTTTGTTGGTTCAAATTTTAATGCCGAAGTGTTTTTTGTGCTTAGAATGTTCAGGAAAGTCTAGCACTGATTAATATTTCACAGCCAAGCCTTACCCGCCACCTTCCTGAATGTAGAGTCATCAGAGAAGCCTACCACACAGAGGCATTGAATGACTTCACCTTCTCATGTTCTAGGCGAAACATTACGACATTATGATTACGTACATTTTCTGAGTCTTATTCTCCGAAAAGCATTCTTGGTACCAGAGTACACTGGCCAGACAAACACAAACAAACAGACATATTTGATTGGTGTGACAAACCTATTGAGAGTCATGAGAGGACATTCCTTCTTACTCTGCTCTGGTTCATTTGGTTTATCAGCTCTTTTTCTTGTCACACTTAAGGCAACAACTATCATCAGAATGATGTCTTATAATTGATGTTATCGCTAAATGCATAAGTGCCACTATGATGTATGTTGCATGTTTGTTTTTACCTTAATTTAACCATGAAATGGAAAAATTAAGTAATATTAGAAACAGGCCTAGTTGTTATTATATGATAAATATATTACCATCAGAGTAAATGCAAGTAACAGGCAAAAGCTCGGTGACATTTGCATGTAGCACTTTGTAACAGAATTTGGATTCTGTTACAAAGTATAGTGATATTATGATATCACATTATTATACAATATCATATTATTATGATAATACTGCAAATGACAGTTGCTTGCCTAAAATGTCAAATTTACTGGTGTACTCTGGCCTTCCCAGCAAATGAGACTTTTATCTTTTCACATGATGTATGATGTGCAACTTACCTCGCGTAACCTGTTTATATGGTTTTGTGACTCAGTACTGTAAAGCTCCAGAGTACACAGTGGAATCAAGTTTATCCTACTGTTTAAACATGTGACTCATTGTTTTTTTTCCCCACAGGAACCATGTCAAAGGGAACTGCAGTAGGAATTGATCTGGGAACCACATACTCCTGTGTGGGGATCTTTCAGCATGGCAAAGTTGAAATTATTGCAAATGACCAAGGAAACAGGACCACACCAAGCTATGTGGCCTTTACTGACACTGAAAGGCTAATTGGTGATGCTGCCAAGAACCAGGTGGCCATGAACCCTACCAACACAATCTTTGGTGAGTATGCCTTCTCCTTACTGTCTGTTCCTTTCCTGTGTTAGAACATGCCTATGCAGTATTCATAATAAATGTGCAGAGATAAAGTCTCATCCTGCCACTTGTAGGCAAGTCATCCTGCCAACTCTAGGCAAAATGTTATCATTTAAGTAAGACTGATAAACTACATAATCTTATTGTTTTATTCCAGATGCCAAGCGTCTGATTGGCAGAAGGTTTGAGGACACTGTGGTTCAGTCAGACATGAAACACTGGCCTTTCAAGGTGATCAGTGATGGCGGACGACCCAAAGTAGAGGTAGAATATAAAGGGGAGACCAAAAACTTCTACCCAGAGGAAATCTCTTCCATGGTCTTAGTAAAGATGAAGGAGATTGCAGAGGCCTACCTCGGAAAGGTGTGTTTGTTTTCGAAATATAAGTTCAGACTTTTCTCTCTGTTGATGTGTATTTATTCAAATGTCAGAGTTCTCTAAATATTGTTTTATCCTTTTGTTTCAGTCTATTAGTAACGCTGTGATAACAGTGCCAGCTTACTTTAACGACTCTCAGCGCCAGGCCACCAAAGATGCTGGCACAATCTCCGGTCTAAATGTGCTGCGAATCATTAATGAGCCTACTGCTGCTGCCATCGCTTATGGCTTGGACAAGAAGGTAAATAATTTGGCATGTAAATCAATAAGATCCATTTATCATACTTTAATGTCCCCTTCACTTAGCAGCTGGCTTATAAATGTTAAAATAATTGTTTCATAATGATTTAGGTTGGTTCTGAGAGGAATGTTCTCATCTTTGATCTTGGTGGTGGTACCTTCGATGTATCCATCCTGACCATTGAAGATGGTATCTTTGAAGTCAAATCCACTGCTGGCGACACTCACTTGGGTGGTGAAGACTTTGACAACCGCATGGTGAACCACTTCATTGCTGAGTTCAAACGCAAGTACAAGAAGGACATCAGTGACAACAAGAGAGCCGTTCGCCGTCTGCGCACAGCCTGCGAGCGGGCCAAGCGTACCCTGTCCTCCAGCACTCAGGCCAGCATTGAGATCGACTCCCTTTATGAGGGTGTTGACTTCTATACCTCAATCACCAGGGCTCGCTTTGAGGAGCTCAATGCTGATCTCTTCCGTGGCACATTGGACCCAGTGGAGAAATCTCTCAGAGATGCAAAATTAGACAAATCTCAGATCCATGACATTGTCCTTGTTGGTGGTTCTACTCGTATCCCCAAAATCCAGAAGCTCCTCCAAGACTTCTTCAATGGCAAAGAACTAAACAAGAGCATCAACCCTGATGAGGCTGTGGCTTACGGAGCAGGTTTGTTATACTAGTCATACCATTCTTGCCATTAGGTAAAGTAGTAGTACAATAATAGTAAGTAGTAATAGTCAGTGTGTTGACAATGCTAAAGCAGGTTTTGTCCAGCCTGAAAAACATTCATCCTCTTCATTTCAGCTGTCCAGGCTGCCATCCTCGCTGGTGACAAGTCTGAAAATGTTCAGGACCTGCTGTTGCTGGATGTCACTCCTCTGTCTCTTGGTATTGAGACAGCTGGTGGAGTTATGACAGCTCTGATCAAGCGTAACACCACCATTCCAACCAAACAGACCCAGACTTTCACTACCTATTCTGACAACCAGCCTGGTGTGCTGATTCAGGTGAGAATTAGACAGATTTTGGGTCCATTCTTTTTTGTAAGAGCTGTTTTCTATTATTCATACATTTCAAAGCACAACAAACATCAAAAACTCAATTTTTAGGTTCATTACTCAATCTAAACATGTTTTAACTAGGTCTACGAGGGTGAGCGTGCTATGACTAAGGACAACAACCTGCTGGGCAAATTTGAGCTGACAGGAATTCCCCCTGCTCCCCGTGGTGTTCCCCAAATTGAGGTCACTTTCGACATTGATGCTAACGGTATCTTAAATGTCTCTGCTGTTGACAAGAGCACTGGCAAGGAGAACAAAATCACCATCACCAATGACAAGGGTAGGTTGATGAAATTTGAATTTGTCTGAATGTTACTGACTGCCTCAGTGGGTTTCTCCTATTTGCTCACCACTTTCTTTTTAACAGGTCGCCTTAGCAAAGAGGATATCGAGCGAATGGTGCAGGAGGCAGAGAAGTACAAGGCTGAGGATGATGTGCAGCGAGACAAGGTGGCTGCCAAGAATGGCCTGGAGTCCTATGCTTTCAACATGAAGTCCACTGTTGAGGATGAGAAACTACAAGGCAAGATCAGCGATGAGGACAAGCAGAAGATCCTGGACAAATGTAATGAGATCATTAGCTGGCTAGACAAGAATCAGGTAATTACTGTAATGGTACCTCTATTATACTGTCATGAAAGCATGCAAAATGTACTTTGCCTAAAACATATTATATCACTTTGTTCCACAGACTGCTGAAAAAGAAGAATACGAGCATCAGCAGCAGGAGCTGGAGAAGGTCTGCAACCCGATCATCACCAAACTCTACCAGAGTGCTGGGGGCATGCCAGGTGGGATGCCTGGTGGAATGCCTGGTGGATTCCCAGGAGCTGGTGGTGCACCCTCTGGTGGTGGATCTTCTGGACCAACCATTGAAGAAGTTGATTAAAGAGATCTAGACATAATAAATCTATTAAATATATTGTGTTTATCCCAGTAGCCCTGATCTGTATGCAATGACTTATGACTATTGTCAGATTTTTGTGAACATGAAAAATGCACTTTAAAACAAGTACATCAGTATATTTAGGGAGGCCCTATGCTCTGAGTCTTGGTGAACAATAAAAACATCTCTGATAAATCTGCTTCCTTTAATTCTCCAGTGTTATCAGAGTGCATATGTTCTCTTTCTGTCATCAGTATTACCAATGAAAATAAAACAAATGTCATTTTATGTATTCAGAGCTTAAACTGCTTTTATTTCAGATACAGATATAAACACTAAAAATTTAAAAAGGTATAAAATTTGACTATGGATCAGCTTGCAGGTTCTATATGTCATTATGTTTATTAGCCAGTTAGGTCATGTACACTGACCAAAAAATAAGAAAGAAATGGTATTAAATAATATAGATAATGTAATTTTGAGCTAGATATCAAATCAAGCGTGTCCTATGTGCCAGAAAGGATCCAGCATGGTAACTTGCAATAGACCACTGTAGTCAAGCGTCAGTCTGTGTTATGCCCGTATTAGGAGATCCAGGTCTAAGCTCGATTTCTCTATGACCAGAGTAAATGGGGTTTTCGAAAAATCGCCTCTATCACATCTTGTGTTAAATAAAAATGTTCAGAACACAATATGTTTTGTTCTGTGTACATTTTTCTCTCGAATAGCCCTGGATCCTCTGAGTTACTAGGTTGTTAAGAGGCCTTAATACTAAAATTACTCCATCAAGCTAAAACTACAGGGCATTCATTTGAGCTACACAAAAGTAAGGTGGGCTATGGCAGTATTCTGACGTGAGACCACAGGCACATTTAGGCCTAACCTGATTTGGCCCAGACATGGTCTATTTTAAGTGAGCATAGGGTCAATTATTTGCCCCACAACACACCTGTCATTTGGCCCATATACAGAGAACTGCAGATGTTGGCCACATTTGGGCCAAAAATGTATTTTCTATCTGGGATGAGTTGTGCTACCTTGTGATTAGCTATCACAAATATTAGAAAATGGGACAAACAATAATGATATTGGCTCTGTGAAACAGCAAAAATAAGCTAGCGTTACTCAGCTCTCATGCAGAAATAGAGAAATCTGCTCAAATTATCATCCTTAGAAAATAGCCGACTGAAGACATGCAGTTATCTTCTGGGATAGCAGTGTGTAAATTGTTTATGAAGTGATGTTACCTCAGGGGATGGCTTGGGAAAACCCACACCTGTATAATTTGTGAGGTGTTAACTTATGAGTGATGTTGAACTCTAGCCGTGCTCATGGCAAGGTGACATGAATTAATGGCATAGTGTTTGCCAGAAAAATGGGGCATTCTATTTCTGAAGTTCGAACCTCGGTCTGGGTGCTTCTTCAGTGGCGGTGGCGACTGTGTTTTCCGTTGCCTATTACATTTTTGTTTTTGCTAGGCTTCAGTCCTGCGCTTGGGTCCACCTCCCTGCCGTCCCGTAACTAAAGTCTTGTTTTGATCATTAGGATAGTAAACAAAGTCATTTGATCGTAAACGAAGTCTTGTTTTGATCATTAGGATACGACGACTGACTCAGGAATGAAAGTTACCCAAATATAATTCAAGAGTGTCAGGCTGACTTTATTACAACGTAATATTAAACAAAACATCACATTTAATCAGTAATCACTGTGCAGCGATTTTGTTGTTTTTCCTTTTTGTTTTGATCTAAACATGAATTCTAATTCATTCTAAGCACTGATTAAGACATCAGTGATTGCCAGTATTCCTATTTAATGCTTTCTTAGTTTAATCATAAAAATATAAACAGTGCAAAATATGCATGAAAGAATTTTAAAATGTGCCCAGAATACCTGTGGATGTATCTATTCAGCATGTTTTTTATTGGGTTATATATTAATCTCTTTTTTTAACAAACATTCTGCCCTTTTGAGAGGCAGCTTATCAGACTCTGATCAAGACTAAGACTATAGTAAAATATACTATTATTTAGTACAAACACTATTCTGTGTCTGAAGACAATGTCTGTGACAATTCCAATGCTTATTCCCTATCCTTGTTTAAGACCTGTTCAACAGAAAGTGTGTATTATGTAGGCCTAACAACTTGTTCTTTTCTATAAAGGGAAGAAAGGATTTCCTTCCTCTTCATGGTAAGTCTTGTAAACCTTTTCATTGTTTTCCTAGCCTTGTGAAACTTGACATATCGTGACTGTATGAAGGGTTTACTAAATAGTTGTAAACATTCTGCTAATTTGCTAGGTTTAAATGCACACAATACCCCAAGTTTTCATTTAGTCTACTTAACTTACAGTAAGGCGTCGGCTTGTGCTGCCGGCTGCCAGCAGAGGGCGACTGCGTCGAGGCACTATTACTTTGGGAGACTTCAAATCCCAGAATACCAAGGGGTAATCAGGGCCAACCAGGCGCACTTGTTGGAACCGGCATTTAAGGCTGTGGCAGACAGCACATCCTTGTCACTAGTGATGGGAAAACGAGGCTTCGTGAACGAGCGGGGCTTTCCAGCCCAAAGGTTCGCCAAAAGGTTCGTTACCCGAAGCCTCATTGAATCGTTCTCACTAGTGACACCTGCTGTGCACAGGGATATAGGACTAAATGAATCCTGAGCCAGGGTGTCCTGGAATGTTTATGTATAAAATAAACTATTTTTGCCACTCTGTCTCAATGAATATAAAAGTGTGTTTTTGCATTATTATTATTATTATTATTAGTTGAGTGTTGTGATGGTGATCACTCAAAATAAATACATCAGTGATGTATAATACTAAGTAACACAAGTCAAGTAGCCTACTAAACACTAACGTAGTATAGTAATATATAGTAACATAATATATAATGCAGTATAATAATAATAATAATAATAATAATAATAATAATAACAGTGGTGGACAGTAACTAAGTAAAGGTAATTTGTTACTGTACTTAAGTAGTTTTTCGTGTATCTGTACTTTACTTAAGTATTTCCATTTTGGGAGACTTTTTACTTTCACTCCACTACATTTCAAAGTCAAATATCTCACTTTTTACTCCACTACATTTTGAGAAATAAAACGTAACATGTCAAAACAAAAGAAGTGCAAAGCAAGAACACCAATCAGGGCACAGCGGTCACTTTGTTCTGAGCTTGTTTTGACCTGTTGGTCATACCGACCCAGCGCAGCACACGGTTCAACATCAGTGCAGCAATGTAAAAATTTGGGAGCACATACGTCCCTAAATGATGGAACTAGCTTAACTTTCTGTAAATAGACCACAATATATACACACATGCAGTCGTGACTGACATGTTTCTTTTTTTCTGAATTCATACAAACACTTTCATTTTATAGTAAATTAGTTTAGGTTAGTTTATGTAACAGAGGCCTACAGATCAATATAGTAAAAGAAAACCTATTTGTGATCCTGAGTTTAAAGCAAGTTTTTATTCAGCTTGTAACTAATTTACAAAGTAATCTTAAACTGAAACTTTGCTTGTGTGTAAAAGTGATTTCAGAGCCACTCGGTCTATTAAAATGATCATTTTAATAGACGTCAGCGTCACTAATTAATGACGTTCTATTAAAAGACTGGTTTACCAAGAGAGACGCTGGAGGATTTCACCTGAAATGAGTTCATGATAACAAGACATCAGAGCCAGAATTACTCTTTTAGCACTTTTACTTTCGATTCTTAAGTACATTTGAAGACAAATACTTTTGTACTTTTACCCAAGTGGAGGTCTAGAGTAAGTACTTCTACTTTTACTGGAGTAGTATTTTACCTTGGGTATCTCTACTTTAACTCAAGTACATGATTTGTGTACTTCGTCCACCTCTGAATAATAATAATAATAGCTTATATAATCTATGATATAGTAACAAAATTTTAACCACTAACTCTGACACTTAACCAACGCACACTCCAATAGCCTACCTCTCACCAACACCACATGCCACTCAAAACATACAAAGTGCCGCGAGGCTCGAACCCTCTTTATGCGGCAGTGACACTTAAAATGAAACGATCACATGTTCCACAGAACCCGAGGCCTCGTTTGTCATGAGTCAAATGATTTTTACGGTAATGATACCGAGTTTAACACAGAACTCTGTGCCATTCAATACAATGCAATACAATAAAATACAATACAATAAACTACAATACAATAAAGTACAATATACAGTGCCATACAATAAAATATAAGTGCAGCTTATAATTCAATGCCTCAATGCTGTACGCAATACTGAGTGGAAGTTCTCCTCTACACATTCACTAGTAGCTTTTCCTTGTGTAAGAGATTTGCTGGCATAAGAGGTGCAGTTCAGTAGGCTATATATTCATCCTACAGCATTTTATCCTGTTTTTCACACTGAAGTCAGCCTGGACTCACAATACGTACAGACTCACAATAAAAACGATCTTCTACATCAGTCTTGTGCCCAGTCAAAATCAAAAAGGCTCAATTGTCCAATGAGTGAAAGACAAAATACTCAACTAGGGCACAGATAGTTCTGGATTCAGATTTAGATTCAGAGCTGTAGCACACTAAATTGTGGAAAAATGCTCTTAAAGCAAAAAAGAAAAAAAAGCCTGCTTCATTGTAAGAGAGGTTGGGAAATGGTCATGTAAAAATTTATTAGAACTGTTTTTACACAAAACCACAAGTAATAGCACTTTTACAACTTTTATCTAGCTGGGTGGTTTTGCTCTGTGCTAATGTGTTATCATGTTACACGGGCTAATGTTTAAATGATTTGCCAACACATTAAATACACGTCACAGACATTCTGATGGAAATAAATAAACTGTTTTCATTTCCAATTGTCAGTGTATGGTGACTCTTCTTTACTGTCAGTTAGCTGAACAAAGCTGTCTTCTTTGATGTAGTTCACCAAAACTGGGCAAAATACAGCCACACTCATCCTAAACCAGAATTAAAACAGCACTGAGCAGGTTTCAGCTTCCTGTGCTCAAATATGTTTCCACCTATAGGCCTGTGTACCAGAAAGAAAGGAAAATGAATGCTAGATAGGATTAAACACAGGGCTGAAGGTCAAAACACGAAACTCTGAAAGAGAGAGAGGCCACAGAAACAGCAGATGTGAAACAGTAAAAATTAAACAGGAGAAAAGGCCAAAGACACCCAGCCACCTGTTTAAATTACAGTTAAGATGGGCATAAATGTAAACGTGACATCACAAGAACAATACATTCAGAATTCAAAAGCTTTTGCAGCTTAGCTTCCATATAACAATGTTTACAGACTATTTACTAATATTTTACTCTAAAAGGTGGGAAAACGTGTTTTTTTGTGTGCTCTTTAAGGCTGTCAGGGGATGCAGGGCCCACCCCAATCTGCAAAATTGGCGTAACGTATTTTGCCTTTATGAACAGCAGGGGGCGACATTTCCCTTTATTTGCTTTAACATGCCCGGTGTGCAGTTTCAGATGCTGTCAGAGATTTTGTCATTTTTCAAACACTAAAGAAACTTAACGCGCACTAAATTAAATTAAAATGACACTGTTTTCTTTTTCTTATACCTCACTGGATACTTGCAGACTTGTACATGCGCTAAATCATCCCATTGGTTCTGTTGTCCGGAGTCAGCAGTAAGGTTGAGTCTTGGGGGTTTATAGATTGAGTCTTGGGGGTCCGGGTTCCAGTTTTGTTTTGGTAGAAAATGAGCTCATTATCCTGAACTGCCGGCTAATGATGATGCAGATGAGCGCGCGAGCTGCTGGTCACCTCACCGTGGCTCTAATTGGCTGCCACGGCAGTGAGGTCATCACAACAAGCTGCATGGTGTTTTCTCACTTTATGTTCTCAGGGTCCCCAAAAGCGCTGAGGAGATGCTAACGGGGCGACCCCACAGCTGCTGTTCTCCCTCTCACAACACAGTTTTAACAGTCCACAGTTTTAACCGCGTTCGTCGAAATCTGTGGAAATAATCTTTGCGTTTGATGTCCAGAGCACCTCCTGTCAGGAAGCCGCTCTCCCACAAACTTTCAGCCGAGCGCAGCGCTTCTCACAGCGGATCCATGAGTTTGGAGCTGTCGAGTACTTCAGCGTAGAACCGGTGAGGCTTGACTGTTTTTCCCTTTTCTTGATTTTTAACCGTTTGAAGATCATTTTGAAGGTACATTTTTGACATTTGAAGTGTAAAAAAACATTTATTAATTTGCTTTAAATATAGACACCATAACATTTTTAATAAAGACATTATAAATTCTTCATTTTAATAAAGGGGATTCAGAACCATGGGTTCTATATGGAATCATTTCATGCTTAAATGGTTCTTTGCATGGTGAAATGTTTTTTTTTGTTTCAGACTGATGGAGAATGTGTTGTATGTGGTTCTATTGGTTTCTTCTATTGTATACTGGCTTGACATTGTGAAAATAGCAGGACACTTTTTGGTGCTTATGTAGAACCATTGTCAAAAATGTTCTATATAGAACTATATAAACACATTCTCAATCAATCTGAAGAACGATTGCACCATGCAGAGAACTGCTGTACAGAACTCATTCCCTTTACTGAAGAACGTTTGAAGAACCATTTTTTAAAGTGTACAACAGTTACTTTCCCTCATGGAAAAGAACTACAGGAATACTGCAGGGATTTATACTGGATTCCTGTTGTATAGTATGGTAGAAGATGCTGTACAAGTATCAGAGACAAGGGAAAATATTGTAGATTATTACACTGTTAGAAATTAAGGTACCATGCAGGTACATGATTCATTCATCAGGGTACAAACAATGTACGTGTACCCTCAAAGGTACAACAGTGTTTTTAAGGTCCGATGGTTTACCTTACATGAGTTTTTCCTAGTGGAAAAGTAGATATTTGTACCTTTTCATTAACCAAATGTTTTAAATCAGAGCATTAAAATAAAAAGCCTGGAGATGAGACGGGGTGCGTGGAGTCAGTAGACTTTAGAAAATATAATTTCAGTGGATTATGGTACAGTTATGTTCCCTGACTAAAGGTACTGAGATGTACCCCTGAGGGTACCACCACAGTGACAAGAGGCGTACTGCCCCAGTGACAGTGTTGTACCTTTTTTTCTGAGAGTGTATATACGTATTATACAGCACTATGGATAGAATACCATAGTTTCTTACAGTATTATTACATTGTTGGTTATTGTGAATATTATATGAATAATTCATCTAAATTAGCATTAAAGTAATGGCTGAGAAAAAACATCACATTCACACAGCTGTTCCTTTACCCCAGATGTAATCCATCAGCCACACATTTAGTGTCCAAATTTTACTTCTTTGGTTTAAAACCAGAGCTAAAAGGCTAATGTTGCTAACAAGCACTAAAAGTCAGTAGCCACCCAAATCCATTTGTGCCAAATTGCAGTCCTCAGTTACACTTAAACAAGTTATGTTCATTTTTATAGTCCACAGTGATTATACTGTGTCCTAAACTACTGTGACAAGTCTGTTCAGCCTAAGTGAACACCTGGCTGAGGTTGGAGCTGGTTGAGAGAAGAGTTTAAGAAAAAGATTTTGGGTGACTATTAACTATTGTTAGCCATGTTAACTATGCAGCCCCAGCTTTAAACTGTAGAAGAAACAGTTGTATGTCTTTGCTGATCAATTTAAGTGGGAAATTTTGTAAGTTAAATTTTTCACCAAAGTATACCTTTAAAATTCAATCATGGAAAGTGTTTCTGATCTCCAGATTGATGAAGTTCATTTGACTCTTATCTGGCTTGTTTTCAAGTATTCAGTCTTATGCATCGGTGAAACCGTAGATTTTACCAGTGGAGCTGTGTTTTTTTTTTCATGTCACCAATTTGTTTTATTAGTTTTAGATAATTTCATTATCTTACTTTGATTGTTGTGTGGTAAAGCAGCTTGTTTACATGCGTAGATTTCCAGTGCATGGTGCTTCTGCAACCTGTCATGGTCCAGGGCGCAGATAAAGAATGAAGCTTTAGTGATGAGTTAACAAGAAGAATGTGTAACACATGATTGAATTAAGCTGTGCCAGTCAATTCTGCAGGGCTGAGCTATTTTCATGTAGGAAATCTTGCCAGTGTCCTTGAGGCATGGCGGTGCAGGAGAAGGGCCCCCGCTGTGTCTGGCTTTTGTGCCTCTGTGGGCTTCACAGTCATGTGACTGGCTTTGAATGGAGGAGCGGACTCTTTGGCCACAGGCAAAGCTTGCACTGTTTGATTACTCACAGCATGTACTTGTGAGCGTGAGATGTAAAATCCCTGGCAGATAAAATCAACACACAGTGTTGAAAAATGCACTATAGATGTGGTGTGGCATGGCGCACCGCTCTTGCTTTTGTCTCCTAGGTCAGGTGGAGCATCTCTTTAGTTGCACTGTGGGACCAAACTGTCCACTTGCTTCAGGACAGGTGTCTAGAACAATCATAATAGTGGACATTTAGTCATAAGTCATACATATGGACACGGTTTTCAAACCACTCTTCTTACAAAGTGATACTGTACAGTGTCTGTTTTTTAGCCTTCATCCACAATGTACGTTCTCTCTGGCCTAGTCAATGCATTTACAATCTGTTCTGAACATCTGTGCTGATTTGAGGTCAATGTGTGTAAATTGCATTGTGTTTCTTGGGTGAAGTTACCTAATGTGAGTTCTCTTTAGGTTTTTATGGGTGAAATAACAGAAAGTCAAATTGATTCATGGGTTTTTGTACCAAGTATTATTAACTCTGGGGCTGAAGTATATTGTCAGCATGGACAAATTAAATCAATGATGAAGTATCTGTTTTGAATGTGACTGTGTATGCAATTGCCAGGGACTGATTATTAGCTTACAACTTATTTAAAAGAGTAAAGCGGCTTCCAGAGAATTCACTTGTTAATTCACTGCTTAAGTAAATAAGAATGACAATCTTGAAAGATATCAAGATGTTTGTTGCAAGCACTGACCTTGACCGTATTTATATTGTAGTATGCAGTTTCTTTTAGGGAGTGGCAGTCTACTCCAGCTGGTTGCAATAAAAACAGCATTATTCCCTGTCATAATTAAAGGTCTTGTCATCATCGACCTAGATTTCAGTTTTCTGGAAGATAAAAATATGCCAGGCTGTTGCAGATGGTTTAGTTTAGATTGGTTCACTTCTTGTTGAAAACACTGGAATTTTACACAAATCGGTTCTGTCACGATATGAAAGCACACATAGTGCTGTGTGAAAATCAGAGACCACCTTTCATTTGTATAATTTCCTATCAAAGTGGCTACTAAGTACAAATTATTCATTTTTCAGGAAATATTTTTGAGATGGTTAGATATGTATAAAGGAGGGGAAAGTCAAAGGAAAATATGGGTCTTAGAAGATGTGTAGCTGTCAAGAAGCTGTTACTGAGAACAAGAAAAAAGACAAATCAAGTATTGGCAAATCAAGTGTGTGTTTAGGATTATTTGGATCATGAGAAACAATGCAACCAACTTCTAAGACTGAACTTTGGAAGTGGGGAAAAGTATGGCTACAAATTTCTCTGCAAGACTGAAAGCAAGTCTATCAAAAAACTGAAGCTGGAATAAAGGCAAAGAGCGAATCACTGAAAAAATAAACAATGTATCGCTTTTGTAAAAAACAAATAATTTTTTACCAATGTTCATTTTGAACCAAATGTTCTGTACACCTTTACACCATGTCAGAATTTCATAATGAACCGACCAATTAAAATGGTCCAAAATCACTGAATGAAATCTTGTTACATTAACTTTTTTGAGATACAAGTTTTTTTTTTCTGTCTGTTACAACATAATATCATTATTGCTAAGGCCTTTTTGAAATTTTCTTACAAATTACTGTGGTTTTAGTGACACTAAAAAATGAATAACCTGTACTTTAGTGGATGTTTTTGACTGGAAATTGACTGTATGAAGGGTTGGGTTTTGCATAGAAGTACAACTGTTAGTGTTGTCTGCTTCTATCCCAACTTTGTCTGGGGACTAGAACAAAATTTAGTATTTAGATTGAGTTAGACTTATCCAATCCTTTTACATAACAGAACCTGAATGAACTTTGCCATATCATTTGCACTAGACAAAATGGAAAGCATAGAAAAAAATATCGTAAAGCATTTATGGCCCTGTCGGCTGACTGCAAACAGCTGTGAGCACTTTGATTAGCAGGGAATGTAGTGGAGACCCTCTCAAAGTGCATTTGTTTCATTCACATGCAGTTTAGATCTGAAAAATTGCTCAGATTTTGTTGCCTTTTTTCTATAAAAAGACAGATGTTGTTTGGGACTGCCCTAAAGGATCGGACAAATGGAGATGTGGCTGACTGACAGGCACACATGCCTGAGTTTACTGGCTTGCTTAGTGAAGAGGGCAGGAAGGCTGCGACTCTACAAAGACATAGAGAGCTTTTAACTGCCCTCACTGATGCTGGCACTGCCCAGAGCTGCCAGAATCCAGTGCTCTGGCCTGGTTTGTTCTTGCACTGAATGAGCCAGGGATTTTTAGAGATTCATTTTAGAGATTTTTAAATATGTTGTCAGTGTTATGGAGAATAGTTTTAGTCAAGCCTCTAAACCAATCTCATTCACCAGTAGTTTCACAGAGAAAATCTGAATGACTTCCTTTCCGGGCCTACATATTGTGTGTCCCTTGTTGCTGGTAGGATGACTTTCTTGTCTTTGATCCCAAAGCAATGCATCAGAAACCACAACCTGGGTCCACCCACAGGCTCTGCCTCTTCAGGCCTATCCAGAAACACATCTGTGTTTAGCAAAACCTTCTAAGGAGCATGATCAGCATCTTTATAGGGCTCAATGTGTGCTGAAGAACGTCTTCGGTTTACAGCCAGCAGTAAAATCATAGCTGTAAATCGATTTTGACTTTACATGCAACCAGCAATTGTAAACGTTACTAGTTCAGCAAGTGTTGGCAGACATAAAGAGGCACTTTATGGACACATGTGAAGCACTCCAACCTCGTCCAAGACCTTTATTGAAAATAGACTTTGTTATAATGGTGTTTGGCTTTGTACCTTGTCATTGGTGTTGTCTAATATAAAACATCACATCTGAGAAGTGTCAGCCACAGTGTTGTGATTATGCTCATCCGGAACCTATTTACTAAGGGAACCACAGCCCATCCTTGGATTTGCATAGGTATTGCAGGTCCAAATGCAAATAGCATGGATGTCATCACTCTTGGCTGCTGCCATCACCACATTATATCTCACCACACACAGCAGGATACGTGCATGTGGAAATGAAGGGTTCAACCGCTTCTGTTTCAGCCTAACTTGATATAAATTCACTCATGGAGGACTGAATAAAATTAGCTAGAAGTCTTAAGCAATGACAGCTTGATTGTGATAGCATTACTACAAAAAGATTTTTTTGTAGTAGAGGAAACAACCCCTCTCTTGTGCCCTTGTGCTTTAGTCAGAAGCCACTTGAAATTAAGTGGGTTATACTATATTTCCTTCCCAGGCCTTTTAGAGCTCTTAAGGGCAGGAGACATGTTACGTAGTCTAGGAGACACAATGGTCATTTCCTGAACACAGGAAATTTGCATTACCCTCAATGCTGTCTGCAGCTTATGATTGTCTGGAGGCCCTGAATTCTTTCTCTCTGGGCCTTCACATTTGGTAAAGCCATATCCTCATGGGCATGAAATCTAACATTGACCTCACAGCAGAAATCATTTCTACATACCGTAATTCAATTACAGCTTTTGGATATGATAACGTTTGAGGTGTTTTCTTACTAGTAAACCCAGGATTAACAGCCGAAGAAGATTCAAGAAGGAACAAAGAGAAGCGTCTGCCATCATTGCAAAGTAAGAACCCCAGCTCATGACATAGGCCCAAGGCACCACCTGTCTCCATAAACGGAGAACTGGAGACAGTTTGGAGAAAGAACAGTTTAAAGCAGCATTCTGTTGAGTTTTTAATTAGCCCCCTGAGTAGCACTGCCCACAGAACGCCCCTCCCTCTCTGCCTGCATGCTCTGAAAAGCTCAGGCAGCAACCAGCCTGTGACTTGAAAACTAATTATTCTGGGGGATTTTTTTTTGCAGCGGCAGAATTGTGGCTTGGGGTTACACCTGCTTCTGTTACCACAAGGCTGAACAAATGTTTAGCTGAACCTTTCATGTTGCTTTTTACCCATAGCAGTTTGGACAGATTCCCACTGACATGTAGGCCTGTACTTCTCAGTCAAGCATGTGGTGGCTTACTTGACTTTGACAACAAAACTGTTTTTAGATTGCGTCATGACTATGGACTGAGACTTTGCAGGTATGATGATGGTGTCAAATTGTCTGCTAGAAAGCTCAGTTGTCCTGGTGAACAGCTGAGTGTAGCAGGTGAACAGTAAACTCTGTCTGTCAGTTGTGTTTATTTAAGTGTCTTCCACTTTTACCCGGAACCTGCACCCAAAAGAAGTGCAACCCAGTGCTTCTACTTTCAATACCAAAACAGAAGGGAAATACATGTAGACCTAGTTTCAATCTCATCCTTCTTTCCTGCCTTCTGCTTATTCCAGAGCGCTATGCTAATATTGTAGTGGGAGGTGAGATTGTTTGGCTTGGAAAGAACTTGACGCTGGGCTTTAAATCAGTGTTCTTGAATGGATTTTGCAATGTAGCTGGATTTTTATAACAGATGGGAGAGGGAATTATTTTCTTGGTAGCTACCAGAAGAAATCTTGCATTAAATACACTGTAATTTATGCACAGCACATATCCCATCACACTGAAAGTGAAGGTATTAAGGTTTTCATATGTGCTGTCTCTCAGGGTTTGGACAATCTTTATATGGTTCAGTCCTATTTACTTGAAAACAGTATAAATATATATTTTTTACAGGAATTAAGTATCTATATTTAGGCTATGTTGCCTTTTGACAGGGCAGTATTCTATTTGCAGTTACTTGTAAAGTATTTGGGAGCATACTTACCCACTAAATGTTGGAATACTTACCCACTAAATTTAAAAATATGCTATTTTTAAAATAAACACTGTCAGTGATTGTTTATTCAGTACTTTAAAATCAACATGATGTGTAGTAAACACTTGTTAGAGGACCTAAATAACCAGATCCTTTATAAATATTGAAGATTTTGATAGAGCCTGAGTAGACTGATAAATTAAGTGCTAAGGTGAGCATTGATGTTGTACCTATGAATGTGTTTTCTTGCATGACACATACATGCCATTAAGTAAAAATTTATAGTCAAAACTGAACTGTATTCTGTACAGTTTTAGCATAACTTAATCACAAAACACAAAAAACATAAGTCTGTCATTTATATGTTGGTTTCTTAGAGCAAAGTGTCCCACTTTTGCTTAGTTCATGAGAAAGGCAGCAGTCCTGCTCAGGGGGTTGTGACAGCAGTGGTGGTAAAGAATAACTGAACAGTAACATAAAGAAAACAGCAAGAAACATTGTGAATTAAGTAAAACTGACAAAAGTAAGGCTTTTCTCTTCATACTACATTGAAATGTATTCTAAATGCATTACTAACTACATTAAGGAAAGTGCGTTCAGTATTCTACCATTAATATTTTAAAATATTTTCCTGTGTGCAGCCAAGGCCTGAATGAGTAATCAATTTTATACTGAAATCACACTTTGAAAGAATGCAGTTTTCAAATCTCAAGAGCTGCAATTTTAATTATAACCTATAGTATTCAATGATTTTCTAACATGGGGAAATTGAAATGTAATAACCCAGAATTTGCAAACTGGAAGTCTAGCACACTACATTCAGCATTCAATCCTCAAGCCAGAGAAAACATATGTGCTCATCTTCTTGTTGAAAAAAGCCCCGGGGCATTAGTTACAGAAGTAATCATATTTGAATTGCTTATTTGTCAGTAATTATATTCCCCAAATTGTTCAGTCGTACAAGGCTTAATGCTCTTTTTTTGCTCAATATACCATTATGATAAGTTAGATATTGTTAGAAATATCAGTTTCCTCTTTTTGTATCTTCAGTACACCAATATGATGGGATTGTCCCTTTAGAGGTCAGTGCAGCCAAAGAAGCTGTGCTGTTGGCCAGTGATGTAAATTCACATTACGCTCAGTTTAACTTGTGAAGTTTTGGAGAGAAAATGTATTAATTCTGCAATTAAGTTTTTATGAGAAACTGACAATCTGGGATCTGAAATTATTGTCAATTTAACAAAAACTAAAGTGAGTGGCCTGTACTTTTTCCTTAAAAGTCTATTACTTATAGTCAACTTCCAAAACTCGAAACAAGAGAGTATTTGTTCACATCATTCAATTAATCCAAGCACAGGATTTTTTTTCTTTGCTTCGGGTGAGATATCATCTACTTGACCTTTTGAATCTTCAAATCCAGATTGGTCTGAATAGTCAGCACTGATATGCATCAGGAGCTCAGGCCTCATGTGTTAGTGTGCAAATATTTGGGGATGTAACGTCTGTCCAGTGTCTTGAACTTGGACACACTTCAGAGAGTGTGCCCTCCACTCATGAATGGACTCCAGGCTGCTGATGTGGGCTTGGGCTCTGCGTATCAAAGTCCTCTGGTCGGCCCCAAATCCCCCCCAAGCACCCACTGTGTATGGGCCTTTTCAGACACCACAGCAACACCCTTGTTTGTGTGACCCCCCAGTTGTTGAGGGCTTTGTGGGTGCAGCTGTGTCCAGTCAGCTTTGTGAAACCGGAGTGGGCCAGTGCTGCTGCTGCCATCAACCGCCTGCACGCCGTCCGGAGGAGACGGGTCTTGTGTGCTTCCCCCGACAGGGTCATCTTTCAGGAGGTCGTGCAGATCCCACTGCAAGGCCCACTTAGAGCGTCATTCAGCTGTGCTGTAAAAACGTTACTACTGTGTGTCGCCAGAGCATCCCTGCTATTGTAGTAACAGGAAACCTCAGATCAGAGGAAACTTGCCTGGTGCAGTTGTGCATGCTAAGCAGATACTGTGACGTGGAGTGGCTGTGAAGGTGTTTGTAGTGACTGTTTATTACAGCTGCGCAATGTATTATTTGTTAATCATTATTATGATGTTGCTCTTTGCATTGAAGTCAACAATATGCAAATGAGCCCAGTGTGCTGTAAGCATCGATCAGAGTCCCACACAATTATTTCTGGGGGTGTTTTGATGAAAGGATTATCCATTTATATAGTCCAATCATGCAATGTATTGATATAATCCAACAAATTATTTGTAAATTGGTGTGAGTAAATTATTGTGGTAAAAATAATACAGGTCAGTCTACCCATCTATGTTAGCCACGTAACATTGATTTATTAATTCATTATAACATTTTACTGTAGAGCAGCTTTCACAACAATACATGACAGGTACATTAACCCTTCATGGCAACTGAGATAAACCTACATAAACATTTTTAAACACTCTGTTGTCAGAAAGATTGCATTTGTCAATTTTAATGCCATGTTGATATAACATCTGTGTCAGGTGACATTGCTTTTTTGACATTAGGTTGTGATGACACTTTCTGGGCTGAAATGACATTAACATTGTAGGAAAGTATATGTTACAGTGACAATGCTGATTATATGATGTAGCTTAGCAAATCAGGCTTGTTCACCAAATATAAAGTGAAGAGAGAAGTTGACAGAACCCAAAATTGAAGGTAGTCCAGTAACATTTTTAAATTAAAACCCATGTTTTAGTGTACAAGCTGTTTAATTTGTGTTTTCCTGATAATTAGATGTTCATTTTTCATTCTAATGCATTAAAGTTTAAATTACAGATAACTTTCTCAGCATTTTTTAATCCTGGGGTCTGTCTGCATTTTTTTCCTCATTTTCTCTTTATTTTCTTTTGTCTTTGCAGATGTGTACATTCTTATTTGAGAAGTGATTAACCAGTTGCTTTCCTCCCCTCAACTGAGCATCTGAGGTTACATAATGCTAGAGGAATAACAGAAGTTTTTAGGGGGCCTCCTGGTGGTCATAGCTACTTGTGTTGCTTATTAGGTAGAGCTGGCATTGAAAGTGATTGTCATTTGATCTGTTGTGAGATTTAAGCTATGATACATCACCAGCATAAGGCCACTGTGGTATACACTGAACTGGCATTGACAGGACTTAACGTTAGGAAAAAATTTGGTGTAACTTGACATCAATTGGGCATCAAAGTTGACAAAAGCAGCATCTATGATTGACACTGCCCCACTGTAGTGTTAGCAGTTATTTTTACTTTACAAAGTGTATCGCAATGGCAAATATGGAATATTATCAAACTGCTGCTCTTTGTTCATATAGTGTAGCCAAAGTCTTCAGTAAATTAAAACATTTAAAAGGAACCACATCATTTGTTCCAAGTGTCTGGTAACAGAATTAAAACTGAGTGCTTTAAAACTGAGAACTAAAACTTAGTGCTTTTACAATTTGTTTTAAACGTGATCTTTTTCATGCATTTGCTGATAGTTCTGTTTCATGCGCCATCATTGCTATGAAATAAACTGTTTCTTTCCCAAAAAGTCATACCAGCTCATCTCTGCCACAGAATAAACACAACATAGCAGCCCTGCCCTGCACCCTTTGAAATGGCTAACCACTTTGGAGGGATCCCACAAAAAATAAACTTGCATCCCTTGTTTAGCATGTCTAGCTGTGTCTAATGGCTGGTAGTAACTGGGTGGACCAAAGGCTAAGATCATCAGGGGTGTTGAGAATTAATATTTAATGTAGGTAATACATAACAGCCTTGAGTAGATAACTGACAAGCGAGAATCTATTGGTTTCTTTTTATAAGGTCACCATTTTTAAATAGTAATAAGGATTTGCCCTTAATTTAAACAGTAAGTGTTCACACTTCACTTTCTCTCTCATAAATACTGGACTTACCAAATGATAAAGTCCATGTTGAATAATAAGTCTTAAGATTAATGACAAAAGTTTAAGGGAATAATAATGGCAATGATCGTTTTCTTTTAAAAGAAAGAACTTTAAATCAGCCTTAATGCAGGTTTCCTTTTTAGTCCCCCAGTTTCATCCTTTGCTGAGGCTGTTTTTTAGCCTAGCATAGCTGGCTGAGATGTGATGTGCCTGTTGATGGTGGAAGCGCTTTGTCTTAGCTCTATCAGTCAGACAGGAGGAATCTGCTCAGCAGGAGCGAAGTGAGCTTGTTTCAACACTGCCATTAGACCAAGAGGGCTCTGATTTGTCTGAGACAAAACACTGCCAATGTGTTAATGACATGTGGCTCAGCTGGCAGCAATGCACCCATTGTGAGCTCTGCCTCCACGGCCACACTCTGTCCTGTCAATCACATGAGCAGAACAGTATGCAGGAGATATATTGGATGGAACTGTACACTTTAACTCATTTGCAGTTGTGGCTAGAAGTGGACAGTATGATGATGTGTTAGTGTTACTGTGGTCAATTATGGCACAATACATTTTGTATGTCATGTTTTATCATGTATCATAAAGACAGATTTAGATCAGTTATAGAGAGCCTGTAAAATCAGCAACTCAGACATGAATTGTAACTCGAATCTGACTTGCCATTAACTGTCTTATGACTCGACTCTGACATGACCATAACTGGTTTGTGACTCAATTCTGACTTGACCTTAAAAGACTCAACTGCCGATTTGTCCTTAACTGACTCTTGACCCAGACTCTCCATATATTGACTCTGACTTGCCATTAACTGACTCTTGACTCAGCTCTCACTTGCCCTTAAATGACTGGCAACTCAACTCAGATTTGCCTTTAACTGACACTTAATTCAGACTCACCATTAACAGATTCTCAACTCGAATCAGACTTGACCTTAACTGACTTGCAACTCAACTCAGATTTGTCCTTAACTGACTTGCAACTCAACTCAGATTTGTCCTTAACTGACTTGCAACTTGATTCTGACTTGCCCTTAGCTGTCTCTCAACCCAACTCTGACTTGCCTTTAACTGACTAGCGACTCGACTCTGACTTGCCTTTATGCTGAAACTGTCAGCTAATCTAGCTGATGTTTTAGACGGATCACATTCTTTTAAAACGTACTCAAACTTGGCTACAAACAGACAAACCAACTGTTTCAAGTTCTTTGCATCTTTCCCTTAAACATTGCGTTTGTAGTGCTTCAATTCTATCCTTCAGACTGAAATTTTTTCTACAATGAAAAACTTATTTGAAGTGAACCTAGTGGTTTATTGTTTGTGCAATGTATTCCCTGCAACTAATAATGAGACTAAACTAAAATTTTGTACTAAAGACACGAGACTTAACTCAGCCTTGAATCAACTTGTGAACATTTCTGCTGCAGACAACAGCGATAACCTTTGTATGGCAGCTATACAGACTACATAATAGATGTTGGATGTCAGTTCATTTTGGCATCATCTTATTTTATGAATTTAGTTTTATTAATTGTTTGATTTTTTAAATTGTTTACTTTTGCTAGTATTTAATTAAAAATATGAAAAATGTTATTGCATTTCACTGGGGCTTAACTGGTTTGTTCGTACCAGCTCTTGTAAAAACAAGAGACAAACTAATTATTATGAGACATATTATGTATTATGAAATTATGTTAAAGTGTCGTGTTATGAAATTGTGAAGTTCTGCCATATCGCACAACCTTAGTTTTGTGTTTACAGCAGTTCAGTCCAACAACTGATGATGGCTGTTGAGCATGAGTTAGTGTAAAAATAGTTGTCGTGCTTTTAAGTGCTGCTTAGCTCTTAAAATACAGCTTGGTTACACTGTGATGACTCAGATAAAGCTATGTTAGTGATCAGACAGATTTATTTAAGTGTCACTGCCCTCAGTTTGAGAATGTGGTAAAGCACAGCAGCTCAGTGAATAACCTTTTCGAGCATATTTAGAAGCATGATCATGACTACAGGGCTGAGTATGCTGTAAATGTAACAAAGCTTTGTCTATCGCATTTTAGGAAGCCCATAATTATATGGTGTATGCTGATGAAGGAGTCATTTTTGGGGAATGCCAGCCTTATGTCCCACCAAGGAGAAATGGGAAAGGCATGGGAAGTAGACAACAAATAAGACTGTCTTGTGAAAAGCCACTAACTGGCTGTGAGGCCTTGTCTTTAGTTGTTGACTTTGATTGACTGAAATAAAAAAAAAATACAATGATGTATTATTGCTGAGCTTGTGTGTGTACATTTCTTAAAATATGAAGGTACCATTACACAAACAGATTAGAGAGACCCATCTACCAAAACAGACTTTTTAGTATTCTCGGAAAACTTATTTTGTGTCACAACTTAGAGGGAAATAATATCAGGCATAAATATATCAAGAGTTTTTGAATTGTAATCTATTAAGAACATTTCTCTGTGGAGAATGAATCACAGTATGCAGTGGTTTCAGCACATTTTCATGGGAGTAAGTAGAAACTGATCATACATAATTTTTGATTCTTCACATTCGACATTCGACATAAACCTCTGTGTATTTGCATTTGTGTCCAGTTTAGTTTAGTAAATAATGTGAGCACATCACCCGATCCGATACTCTTATTGTGAGAAATAGAATAATAGTTAATAGTAGTATCTCAATAGAAACAGATCTGTTTGTAATTCTGTCTAGAACACCACAAGGTTCAGGTTTTCTGAACTCAGGTTCATCCAAGGTTGTCTCTCTAGGTTGATTCCCTTATTGTTTATTTCCAGGAATTTTATTTTCAACAACTCATAAAACATAAACAACAATCTCAAGCAGTTTCTATTAATTTTAATGAAAGACAGATGTCCAGTGTTTTTACCCCATAATGTGATGAATTTAAACTCAATTTAACAGTTAAACTCATAAGTAATAGTGACACAAGGAATTCAGTTTTCTTTCTTTCTTTTTTTTTCTTTTTTTGACATTACACTCTAAAGGCCCTATTCTCCCATGCTAAATCTTGCTCTTAAGTAAGCAATAAATTTCTCCCAGCTGTGTTGCTTTTCAGGTCTGATCTGGCTTAGATTAGCAGCTATGAGAGCTCAATTAAATTAGCCCAAATAAGATAGATGTACACTTCTCCAGCTTAAGTAGTTGCAAATGTCTTTTGAGGCAAAAAATGGAATTTTCTGTAAAAATGCACTAGGTGTGTATTTAAAAGAGCAGATTGGCCTGACTCAGTGGTCATTCTTTACTAGATTGTAATACAGCTGCACAGTGTATCATTTATAAGTCATTTTCATGATATCCACCTTCACAATACTGGTATTCCAGTGCTACTGAGCCTCTACCCAACCACTGAAAGTTTTAGTGTGTACCATGATCCTGTGAATGTAAGCCGTCACGTCACATCCATATCATATCACACTGGCACTATGTATCAACTACATTGCACTGTGCTGTTCTGTACATATGTTTAGCTCTAGAATTATTGGCATCCACGGTAAACTTCAGTAAAAATGTCTTTGCAGGTTTTTAGGTCAATCTCACACTGAGAATATGAGAAAAATCTAACCATTAATTGACGTATATTTAGCCAAAAAAACAAAAAAAAAAAGCTACGTATTCATTCCACATTCATTATCATTACAGATATATAACTGACATTGCAAAAATTCTGTGCTGCTAATGTTTTATTAATAATTCATACTTCTTACATCCTATTACAAAAAAGGCACACATGTACAGCTAAATAAAGTGGTTTTATGTTTATCATATAGATATAGGACAGTGTGAATTTGAATATTTAATTTCTGATGTTTAGTATTTTAAAAATTCAGACACTGAGGTGTCGTTTAATTTCCACCCACATTTGAAACAAAAAATAAAACAACAGGCTCACCAACTAAATATAATAACATAAAACATAATTTTTCAGTGTTTTTTATTCGGTTCAGGAGACTTTCTTACAAAATGAGGAAGCTCCAGAGTAAGCTCAAAACGAAGGACTTCAGAAAGTGTCTACCAGATCTCATTGTTCATTGTGACTCACAAGCCTCATGAAGATAGTGATCAGCCAAACATCAGATGAAACAAGCTGAACATCTAAATGTTTGGATGACTGTTTTGGGCAGGGGTGCACAACTCTGGTGCTGGAGAGCCGGTGTCCAGCACAGTTTGGTAATTTACCTGCTCAAACACACCTGATTAAAGTCATTTGTTATTGCCAAGTTAAGTGGGTGTGTTTTTGAGCAGGGGAACCACCACTGTGCTGCAATCGTCCAGGACCAGAGTTGTGCACCCCTGGTTTAGGGAGATTGAGAGACAGAAATCCACACTCTTCTTTTTAAGTATTGAGAGGCCTGAATCTGTTTCTTGCATTAATTTCATCCATATGCTTTAAATAATAGTAGTAGGCTAGTATCATTCATGGTGATTTAACATAATGCCGCTTGTACAGTAGGAACAAGGCTGATTCAAGTGAAACTAGGAAATGCCTTCCTGTTTGAAGACACAAGTATCCCTCTATTTAAAACTCAGAGTGACTCTTCAAAGAGAATCAAGTGGCTAAGATAAGAGTAATGGCCTTGGGATTAAAGTGCAGAGCTGCACTGCATCTTTAGGATTCTAGTTTAAGGCTGCAAAATGCTATATTGCTGTTGACTGAACAAAATCTCGTACCTCCAAAATGACAACTTTACAGCAGAAGGATAAAACCTACTTGACTTTTAATGTAAGTCAATGTAAACAGACTTTTTTTCCAAGTAATTGTGGGCCATGTGACAAGTCAACAGAATCCAGACGCTAGCAGATAAAAGGACCAGGGGTGTTTTAATCAGTAAAAAAGGGCAAGCAGAATCGTAATTGAGAAACGGACCAAAAAAAAAGAGTCAGGCAAAAATACAAAAAGGGAGAAAGCACAAAGCAGTCAACTGGTAAACAAAGCAAGGGTCAGAAACACAAAATAAAGGCAGTCAGAAAATAACACTCGTTATTTTCTGACTGCCTTTATTTTGTGTGGAACAATACCTCGCAACTAACCTAAGTTAAGCCTGGGCTTATATACTAATTCTACTAGTCATATGACTGGGCTTATATACTAATTGTACTAGTCATATGACTGGCCTTATATACTAATTCTACTACTCATATGATTTTATCTACACAGGTGAACCCAGTTAGAATTCCATGGATTGCCAGCGCTGATAGGAGCGCAAACATGAGTCAGAGGTCACATGAGTTCCCATAGAATCCTGGGTAATGGAATTCATGTCGGAGACTCCAAGTGTGGCTGCACAGCCACATGATCTCCTGATGGACTCTGGGAGACAAAGTCCGTTTTGGTTCTGGAATTTGCTGGATGCGTGACGGGCCATTTTTTTTGGGTCGATTCATAATGAAACACATAATGTGAAGTGCAACAGGCATTTTCTTATGTCAAAAACTGAAAAATTACAAAAATGGATATACAAGGTTTTGTTCAGACAGCAGTGACACATAAATACTGGTCACTCCAATAACAATATGCTAATAAACTAGATTACATAGTGCAAATGTTTATCATTCACTGTCTGTTCTGCTGCAGGAGATACTGCCTTTTTACTGATACTGCCTCTTCTCCACTCATGTTACTTTTGTAGAACTGTTGGGAAATAAGCTGATCTTCCTTTGGACTAAGTCAGTGCCTGAATCTGTAACTGCCATACTAATAGAAATCAATGTGCATTGAGTTTTCAAGGAAGATATACAGAATTCAGGGCATGACCAATATGAAAAGTAAACTGCTACCAATGCTAAGGAGACAAAAATAATCAATAATATCAAGCCATATCATTTTACATGGTCAAAAAAATGTGTTGTAGCTAAACAGTGGTTTACCAATTTGTAAACAGTTCATGCTAAGTATCAAGAAGGGGTACAGAAACCAAGGACATACACAACATACCACAACAGGTTTGAGACCACCTTAAACATTACATCCCGCTAACATCCAGAGCAAAACATACAGCAAAACCACAGGAGTGTAAACTAAAACATACTTCATTGCCTTAAAAGACTAGTTGTCCTGTAATGTCTACAACATTGGATTTTATGCCATCATTTCAAAGCAACACTATGGAAGCTGACTACGCACCAGTGTCACTGATTGGTCGTTATACTAGTGAGGCTCTAGTGTAGTTCTCAGAGGAATAACACATGGATAGGCAGAATTTGCATTACAAAGTCATTTTTACTGATTTTGACATTGAGGTCAAAGATGTCAAGTTTTATTTTTATGTTTCTTCCTATGACAAAGTTGTGAGTATTAAACTGTATATCACTGTTGTTTGAAGAAAACTTCATATCTCCAAAATGGTAACTTTACAGGAGAAGGAAAAATTGTAATGTAATTTTGGACTGTTTCTTTTAGTCCATTCCACATGAAATTTGCACACAATGTAACAGGCATTTTCAAATTATGTCAAAAACCCAAAAATGTCAAAAATAGAGATATGAGGTTTTCTTCCGACAACAGCGATATATGAATATGCTGTAAATTCAAGCTGCATCTGTAAACAAAACTAAGGCAAGTTTACATCCTGAGAGTATCTAGATTGTCTTATGCACTTTAAATGTTTTCCCTGTTTTCAAAAGGTGTTGTCTACAATGTTGCTCTCACTGCTATGGCACTGTGGCTCTGTCCTGTTGGGCCTATCATGCTGCCTACTGGGAGTGACATCATCACTGAACCTGGAGGACCCCAATGTCTGCAGTCACTGGGAAAGGTAATAGACACACACACACACACACACACACACACACACACACACATATACATATACATATATACGTACGTGCACACATGCATTTTGCCACCCAACCCTGTGTATACTCTCATTTGATATACTGCACTGCTGTTGTTTACTGTCTCTGACAGTACTGTCTGCTATATTGTCATATTTAATTTATGAAGAGAGTAATATGGGCACATGCTATAGAACATAGTACTGTATCAGTGGGCAACTGTGACTAACCTATATAATCTTATTGCCAGTCAAGGCATAATGTGCAGCATGGATCAGTATGCGACATGTCCCTGCTGGTGTTTATGATAGAGCAACTGTTTGGCACAAAGGCACACCATGCTTTAATATGCTGTTATAGCAGACAGGCCTTTTAGAATGACTTCATTTGTATCCCACTAGTTACGAAGCTGTTGTGAAAGATCTGTTCTCAAAATTAATTTCCTTCCATTGTTACATAGAGATGTGACAGATTTCTTGGTTAATGACAGGAGGATTGAAGGATGCCATTGCTGTCCAAAAATTTTTGTCTCCATTGTTTTAGTTTTCTACATAATTGGAGCTCGGCAACTGTTTTTACGTTACGTGAAAACTTCGTAATGATTGGGGCAATAGAAATGCTCCAAAATTGCTCTTAATAAAATTTCTTCATTTATTTTCATTGAAAGTAAAGAAAGTTTTTGCCCTCTCCTGTAAAGTTACCATTTTGGAGATACTTATTTGCTCTGGACAGCGACCGTATGAAAAACATTAAGTTAAAATGATTTGGCAAATGACAGTTGCAGATTGGGTAGCATTTGCATGTTTTAAAACCAAACTAGATTTGCATGTTAAAGAAGGGAATAACTTTCAAATAAACAGCACACAATTGTGTACACAAGTCACCATACATTTATTTGACTTCCAGTCAGAAAGGCCAAGTACAAGTTATTTATTTTTGCAGTAGATATTTATGAGGAGACTAGATATACAGAAGTCTTGCTTCAGCACTGAAAAAAATCCACAGACGTTCCTGTCCATCCTTCCACTGTGAAATATAAATCGATAATTTGGGTCTAAGAGGATGTGTAGCTGTCAAGAAGCCATTATTCAGACATGGAAATAGACAAAAAAGAAGAAAATTTCAACAAGAACATCAAAACTGGATGTGAGATGTGCAGTAGGGTTTTATGAACTGATGAGAGTAAATGTGTAATTGGGATTACTTGGTTGGTGAGAAGCAAAAAATGCTACCGACTTCTAAGACTGAACTTCAGGGGTGTTGAAAAACTGAAAGCAAGTCTCCCAAAAATAATGTAAACTATAGTAAAGGCAACAAGTATAAATATGAAATGCTGACAAATACGTAATAAGGTATATACTATGTATAATATACATGTAAGTACATATTTTTAATAAGGATTTTCTAGGCATAACCTTAAGCCTAACCCTTAACCTTTAGTAACTGCAAAGAAATGCTTAGCCCTGTTTTTCTTTTGATATTAAAACAAATATACACACACTGTCAAACACTGCCCCCCATTACAGACACATGCAGTTTTGATAGGCAGAGGATTTCTGCGTCCAAATTAAGGAAAGGCTCGGGAATCCATTAAAGCAGATTGAAAAGAACAAAGGTGGAGGCTGCTTTCCCAGCTAGATTTACTTTCACTGAGTAATGTGTGGGAACAGCTGCAGTGCTTTAAGCGGCCATGAAGAGGAAGGCTATGGAACAGCGCCCACAGAGACAGAGAGTGCGAGTGTGGCCTCACAGTGGACCTCCACTTCCAAGCCTGGCTCATTTCTTGGTGGATGATACTTTAATACCTACTTACTAACACTTGGTCACCACTGTTCAAGCTTGTTGGGAATGTTATACAATGCCTCAATATGCAAATACTAGGAATACTGACTGCTTACATTCATATCAATTCACTAAGATAAAATGGCCAAGAATAGATTATACACTCTTAGACAGTGCTCTGGGGACCATATCCCATATTCTTCTTCTGTTTTCTTTCGGAGGTCCACTTATGTTGTTTATGTGGGTTTATGTGATAAAACAGTTACAGTTCATTTCTACCATTGATCATTTTGCAACCTCCTTTTATCCCTAAGAATTAAATTGGCTTGTGTGGTAAGACTGATATATGTAAATGACCTCTGCCCTAATTGGGTAAACTGCACTATGGTTCATTCCAAAATTAGTTGAGCTAAATTGCCGGTTGAATAGGCAAGGATGTGTAATTGTGGCTATTTTTGTGACATCACAAAAACAGTAAATTCCAAATGGACTGTTTTTTTCAGCTTAATTTCCATACATGGACTATGGGCTGTGAAGTGAATGACATGTTTTGAAACATTGACAATGTTTTACATACTGCTTCAAATTTCTACGTAATGAAATGGTATAGATGTAAACAAAGTCATTTAGAGTGGTTTGGTGTGGAATTCTCCATTCTAGAGAAACTTACAGACTCACAGTGGTGGTAATGGGAACCAGGCATCTGTAGAATTTAATACTTCTTAAAGCCCCCTCATAGAAAGTTAGTACATGAAATCATTATGGATATGCTGTCTGATGCGACTTTGATCTACAAATGTTTGGCCTAAACCTTGTATACATTCCACCTTACATTTATGGTGGAGAGGTACCTGCAGGCCATCGTGAGCCAAAATAATCTCCCTGAAACATTTTTTTCTAGATTTACTTTCAGTTTTACTATTATTAATATTACATGGATGTTCACTTGTGCATTTGGTCTAAAATGGAAAAATAGCTATAGTTGTGTTTCATACAAGCCAAGAAGTTTCTCTACAGCAAATCATTCCACATCAAACCACTCTGTACATCTTTATTTGCATTTCAAAGATTTAATATTTTGGAATTTTTGAAAAATCAATGTTTTCCCTTAAAGCTACTCACAAATACAGTATGTATTAAAAAGTATGGAATTTCTACTCTTCTTATACATGTTACTGTACATGGATAACATTCTGAAATGCAGCATGAGAAGAAAAGCAGTTGGCCTTGGTTTTCACTGCCTCTTAATCATCAGTGCAGCATCATTCTTAAACTGTCCTGTGATAAACAGAGAGCTCCGTTATGGCCCTCTGAATGAAGCACCATTCACTTATAGGCTCTCTTTCAGAAAGTGTTCAAGTGACATGCTTCACATCTGAACACAGCTCATTCTCATCAGAGGGGGCCTTGCACACTTATATCTCCGGGAAAGCCTGAAGGCATAACTGTTCAATTAGGATCACAAGGGAGCAATTGTCACCACAAGTGCTTCACTCAAGGACCCTCTAATAATTTGTCTGTCTCTTACAGCTATAAATATTCACATTTGCCTTATGTGAGAAGAGAAATTGAAAGACTACAAGCTGTTATCTTTAAGCTCAAGTGCTTTATTTTCCCATTTACATTTGGTAGCATAGATATTATTACTATTTGAATGGCTTTTTAAAAGATTTCAAACAGTGTGGCACTACAGATATGGGTGGGAAATATGATGATATGAAACCTTTTCTATGATAAATTACATAATAGACTTTAGTTATTATAATAGACAAAAGACTTTTTCTTAGTATGTGTTTGGCATTGTCAATACTTTTACTGTTTTTTCCCCTTTTTTTACTGCTATTTCTTAAAGGGATGGCTTGGTAAAAAATCTGATTGATTCATTTTTCCATTTACACATTTTGGAATCCAAATGGACCCAGAAGGATAAACAGCTCGGAAAGTGTGTGTGTGTGTGTGTGTGTGTGTGTTTGCATGCAATTTTACCATATTTACCACCCTTAAGTACAGATATGTTTATTGAGTCAGTTACTTTGTGCATTTGCCTGAATTTGGTCTGTTGGACCTAAACTTTTCAGAGATTTCTTAATATAAAATTTGACATGACTGTAAAAATTGTAACATTGATTTGAATTGGAGGCCACCCACGCACAATGTAAGTAATAGGCCACAAGCACTCAGAGAGTGAAAGCTACCATAAAAGCCTTTCTCGATAAACCGACGCCTTTATTAAGCCCCTTATTATTGCACTTAGTTCTCATTAGCCACTTCAGCTGGAGTTATGGGACCACACATCAACTGTATAAACTGTCCACAGAATGTGAGCGCTGATATGTCTGTGTGTTGTGTGTGTGTTCTCCACAGCTACTCGGTCACAGTGCAGGAGTCATATGCACACCCCTTTGATCAGATCTACTACACCAGCTGCACTGATATCCTCACATGGTTCAAGTGCACACGTCACAGGTGAGAGGGCAATCTAAACTGAGCAGAAACACTATTCAGTGCTATACAGTTGGTACAGTACATTTTACAGCAGACAGTGTAACAAAGTAGCTTTGCAGACCAGTGAATTCAGTGAATAGTACAGTGCTATCAAGAGAATTGTGTAAGTAAAATTGAAGCATGGTGAACAAATGTCTATTAGTTTTAGGTCTTCAGTTTGACAAATGTAAAAAAGAGAAAAAATGCCTCTCTGATGATGCTAATTTCTGCTAATTTCACTGTAGGATTAATATGATATGTTAATGCTAAGACAACAGTGGTACACATCAACTTTTTTGGCCATTCCAGATAAAAAACAGACATTTGAGCTTATGAAAGACATTTCAGGCTTTATTTGTAGATTGTAACAGACATTTTACAGTAATAATAATAATTTTCTGAAGGCCCTGAGTTGTCCAAACTGTTGATTAACAAGACAAGGCATTGGATGGTAACTGCAAACACTGGGTTATCTTGAGGACAGGAAATAGTTTGCTAACATACTGACTGATATAAATTCAGACTGTAACGAGGAGCGATGTTGAGGCGGACGCATGTGTGGAGACAAGCAAGATTTATTATGGGCAAATCCAAAATCAGGGTCAAGACAGTCCAGGTTCAGGTAGCCAACACGAAGAGCAGGAGGGACAGACGTGACAAGGAACACAGAAGTCCAAACACTTAAAAACTCTTCAAATAATACATACTACACACAAAAGCCTTACATCAAACAGCACATACAAACAAAGACCAACAAACACAAGGGGCAAACACAGGGTTTAAATACAAACCAGGATAAAGAGGGACAGGTGCAAACACAGGTGGAGACAATCAGGGGTGGAGCCATGAAACAAGAGGGCAGGACTGAAAACCAAAACAGAAGCACATGGACAGGACTGGGAAGTAAAGAACACGAGCACATGGACAGGACTGGGAGTGGCCAATCGTGACACAGACTTTTATTTGTATTTATGTTTGTATTTCTTTCTGAACAAATAAGCAACTAGATAAATAGTTTAATATTCTCAGTTGACCTAAGACTTTTGCCCACTGCTGTACATGAAAGGAGTAATTTATTACTTCAGTTTACTGAATTCCGTTGTGTGCATCGTTTTCACATGAATGATATATTACATTATCACAATTATTGCTGAAAGTAAGCAAACTGAGAGACAAAATTGTGTTGATGTGATATATTCATGTGGAGATGATGTACAAATTCAATGCATTATGTTTTTCAGTGTTAAAGTTACATATTGTCTGAACTTTGACTTAACAGTCAAATTACACATAGTCATCTAAACATAATTAATTTGTAATTCCATATCATTTGTTATGAATGTACTATGAATATTGCCCAGCTGTTGCTTAACAAATCTGTGCTGTTGGTGCAAGCTGGAAAATACACATTGACCTCAATGGCAACAATGCTGATCAGAAAACTGGCAATCATTGAAAACTGTTTTGCACTTTGAAGTGTTTATGCTGTCACGGTACTCATTTCCCTTCTTCATACCTGCTGCCACCCTCAGGGTTAGCTACAAGATAGCCTACCGGAGAGGAGAGAAAACCATGTACCGCCGCAAGTCTCAGTGCTGCCCAGGGTTCTACGAAAGCAGAGAGATGTGTGTTCGTAAGTAATTCTGACTTTGTAGTTCATTTTAAGACTTCCTAAAGATCTCTGCAGTCTACAGTCTGCAGACAGCTAACAGCGTATTTCTCTAAAAAGTTCAGTGAAGCATTTTTCCAGAGCATTTCCAAGAAAATGTATTAAGCAGCATTGTATGTCATGAGGATGTAGTTACCTCAGGCAGTTTTTAAGAATAGGTTTTCATAAGTGCACATTATTAAAAGATGAACTGATGATAACTGCTAGCATCCCGTTCCAGATTTTAATTTATTTATTTGCCATGTGGAAAGTTTTTATACATATTTTTGTATCTGTTTGGTAAAAATGCAGGGCTGTCATAGTTATGACCTTAAACAAGGCCTAAAGTTGTAAAACACTTGCTTAAAACAGCTTTAAATATGACTGAGCAGAGATTGTACTAGTGAAGGGTGTTTTAAATCTCATTGCATGTCACTATTTTTGTTGTATATAAATGTATACTTGAGTTTACTTGCAGTGGGTGTAGACCAGTAGTAAGTACAATTAAGTGCAAATATTTGAAGCCTTTATGCTGTCCAATAGCTTTTGCTTAGTGGAAATAAACTACAGGATGGACTTGTAAGTTTAACATTTTTTTCATTAATGCATTTTGCTGATGTTAAAATAAATCCAGTATGGCATCAGATTAAAATACGTATATGATGATGACTAATTCCAACACTAGGACCAAAGTCATTTAAAGTGAATGATATCAGTAAAGACTCCAGAATAAGCACATTGAGTGCTGGAGGAGTTAAGAGAGGTTAAAGACTATAGATGAATTCCGTCCAAATCAAATGTTTGAGGAGCCTGTCGGACTGTTAGATGCAGCCTTGGAGAATTATTACTGCAGGGTGAAAAAGCCAGATGTCAGAAAGTTAAGAGTTTCAAGCAAATACAGCAAATTAAAGTGACAGAATATATAAACTACATTTGTAAATTAATGAAATTGTTTGGGTAATCAAACCAAGTTGGCAGTGATTCTAAGGGCTCCTTTTCATGCATTCAGATGCTAACCTAGTTGAGAAACATATTGCTGATGACAAAACAGTCCTGTGTCACTTGGATTATAGTGGTTGGGCAAGTCTGTGCTGGAGGAGCGGATGATAAAAGTCTTTATCCCTGATGAATCAGCTTTTATATCACAGTGGATGTGAAAATGTTACCCCCTGGTGCTCAAAGAGGACTTTATTTGGGCCCTGAAAAGGATCTGTTGTGTGTACAGTTGGCCACAATCACATGGTGCCTTCTCATGCCGTCTGTTTCCTCATCACTCCAGAGAAATACTGTCTCTTGTCTGGTGGGAAAGAACTCTTTTTATAATGTGATTGATGATGAGTTGATTAGAGTGGCTCACATTGCATAGCTATATTATCTGAGGACAAATTAATCAAGGCAGCTGATTTCCTTAAATCATCTCACATAACCCAACAGGAAAATGAACTTGCAAAATGCAAATATGTTAAGATGTTCAGTTATATGTTTTTAGTAAAGAAACACTGGGGAGATTGTGTTCACAGTAGGGCTGTTAAAGTTAACACAATAACGCACAAAAAAATGGCATGACTATTTTTTGTAATGCCATTAACACATTGCCTTTATTTGACCCTTTCAAACCATCCATAGTAGTGAACAGTTCAGTCTGAAGCCCAGCTGCTTTAGTATTATAAAGGCTACGAAGGGTAACTGGCATTTAAACAGTGTCAAAACAAACCCATTAATTTATAGCATTTCACTTTGAGCTTGCCTATTTTTGGATTAATGTGTAAATGGCATTATTTGTGATACATTTCACATTTCTCCCATTTAAAGCACACTCCAAGTAATATTTAGATGTTTTATGTGTTTTACTTCCCTTTGTATTATATGATATCCATGACTCTTAATGATGTTTTTTCATTGGTTCTTCATTAATGACAATGTTTCCAGAACTGTGGCAACTCAAAGAATCGTTTGAATGCATAAATGATTCTTTGCAGGGCTAAATGGAACTTTTCTATGATTGTAAACCTGTTGCATTCTGTTACTTAAAGAATATTTTAAAATGTCTCTTTTTAGGTTTATAAAGAATGACCATTGATCAGGTCAATTGATTACATGTTCATATTACATGTACACCGATTAGGCATAGCATTATGACCACCTCCTTGTTTCTGCGGTCATTGTCTATTTTATCAGCTCCACTTACTATATAGGTGCACTTTGTAGTTCTGTAGTTACACATTATACTCCATCTGTTACTCTGCATACCCCCTTTTACCCGGTTATTCAGTGGTCAGGACCCCCATGGACCCTCAAAGATCAGCTACTATATGGGTGGTGGATCATTCTCAGCACTGCAGTTACCCTGACATGGTGGTGGTGGTGTGCTAGTGTGTGTTGTGTTGATACTAGTGGGTCAGACACACTGTGTCCACTCACTGTCCACTCCTAACTTGTCAGTCATCCTCTAGTCCTTCATCAGTGGTCACATGATGCTGCCCAGAGGACGCTGTTGGCTGGATATTTTTGGTTGGTGGTCTATTCTCAGTCCAGCAGTGATACTGAGGTGTTTAAAAACTCCAGCAGCACTGCTGTGTCTGATCCACTCAGACCAGCGCAACACACACTAACACACCACCACCACATCAGTGTTACTGCAGTGCTGAGAATGACCCACCACCCAAATAGTACCTGCTCTGTGAGGGTCCATGGGGGTCCTGACCACTGAAGAACAGGGTAAAGGGGGACTAACAAAGTATGTAGAGAAACAGATGGACTACAGTCATAATGTTATGCCTGATCGGTGTAAGTACATCCTGTACAGAGACACAATTGTGCACATTTTAATGCATAATTGTTGTTTATTTGCTGAGTCTGACATACTGGGGAAAAATAAAATGTGAACTGTGCAAAAATTATGGCATACTTTATATTTTGTGTTTTTCCCAGTATGTTAAACTTAACAAGTAAAGAGAAATTGTGCAGAAAAATGCAGAAAATGTAACATGTTTAAGTATATTCCCTGATTGAGGAAGTTTATTTGCTTGAAAAATCAACAAAACATGTAATGAGTGGGAACTTTTGCATGCAAATGTATACTTTATTGTACTTTATTGTTTTCTGATTGTAAATGAGTGAGGCATATTTGAGTGACTTATCATCATTATGACCTGCACATGAACTATGACTTTGGCATCACTTTACCTAGCCCCAAATCAGATTTCCAACTCAGCTTGTATTTACAGCCACTCACAATTAGACCCAATGTCTCCTCAGTAGACTTGTATTCATAGCATGGATGAGGATGTGTCGGCTTTAAACACAGAGCCTGTTCCAGATCATGGAAAGTCTGCTGTAATGTCGTAAAGCTGCATGGCTTAATGGATTTGGTTCTGTTCCCAGTGTAGGTTTATCTACTGTGTTAGCCCGTAGTAGTTCTCATTCTGTTGTAATTGCTTTCTTGCTGTCTTGTGTCAATGCTTGTAGAATAGCGGTTGCTAGTGTCAATGCCAATCTTCAAAGGATTGGCCCACTCAGTCCCATCTCTGTGTGAAGAGCAAAGATTCTGTCCTTTAATAGCTTTTTAAAGACTGAGACAGATCCTTTCATTCGGAGTTTGTTTGCTACCACACCCTGTGTGGTGTTTGTTTGAGCAGTAGCTGCCCTGTTTAGCAGGTTAGTGTGTGTTTTTTCCTCCCCTCATGTTTGTTTTTCCCTCTAACTCGTCTTCACTTTTGCTGTGTGCGTTGGAAAGGATGAAATCTGACCTTACTTTCCCTTGTTTTTTTTTTCTCTGTCTCCCTTTCTTCTGCACCCTCCTCCCATGGTGAACCCCACTATCCCCCCTCCTCTCCAGCCCACTGTGCTGAGAAATGTGTGCACGGCCGCTGCGTGGCCCCCAACACCTGTCAGTGCGAGCCCGGGTGGGGAGGAGCCGACTGCTCCAGCGGTAAGTCCTCCAGCTGTAGCTGTCTGTCTCTCTGCACGCCAGTGGCTCCAACACACACACACACACACTCACACACACACACACATGGTTCTTTATGCCAGCCCTTTAAGAACAACAGTGCACAACGGAAGGCAACCAGAGAGACGCCAAAGGTTTGGGCTGTTCCGCACTGAAAAAAGACCTCTCAACAGTTCTCTCTGTAGCAGCAGTTTTGTTTAACTGTTTACATGGTATTTGTTTATTACCTTGTAAATCCCATAGTTGGCTGAACTATAGTAGATCTCAGACTGTATTTCATGAGAGTTCTTTAACCTCTTAAAGGAATCTTCAGACATATTCAAACATTCAAAGACTATCTGACACATCAAAACATTCAGTATTTTTCACACTTTGCTTTTAATATAGTTTCCATTCTTTTGAAGAGACTTGTTTTCAGTTTTTCTGTGAAGTTTGCTAGATGTTTTCACAACTCAGTTCAGTCCTAGAAGTTGGTTGCATTTTCTGCTCTTCATGATCTAAATAATCCCAAACAAACCGAATGATGCCTGGACTCTTTTGCGTAGCAAACATTCTTCTTTTATTATTTCCTTTTCTCAATAAGGGTGTCTTGACATCTACACGTCCATTCAGGCCCATAGCTTTTGAGTCGTGTTCTCACAGTGAAAGGATGGACAGACACAACTGCAGATTTTTTTCAGATCTGAAGTAAGAGTGGAGCTTGGTTTTCTCCTCTCTCTCAAAGAGGAAAGCTTTACGTACTGGGTATCTGGTCTATCAGGTGTTTTCTTTTGACTTTACTCTTCCTTATGCTGTTTTAACTGGAAATCAAATGTTTAGAGGGTGGAATCTGACTTTTGCACAACATATTTTCAAGGAAACATACACTCTAAATCCTTTCATTCTCCTAAATCCCAGTCTTATACTGAGGCTTATCATTCAGTAATTACAGCTACTTCAATGCAAACTGGTTGAACTGTTCTTAGATAATAAAACAGTGTTTTCTTAGAGTACAGAAAGAGGGGCCCATGACCATGTAAGAGGTTAACTATGCACTCAACAAGCCTATAATTAACAAGTAAACGTGAATTCTAGGCTATAAGCATTAAGTAGCCAGTTTTTTTGCTCTTTATGAGTGATAATTTGAAATTTGAACCTCACCTCTTTTATTTATATAGTTTTATTAGGTTGCTGTCTGAAGCCATGCCTAATCTCATGGTCCTCATGGCCAGGTGTGTTGGCTGTGGTGAGTTAATGGAGGCTCAGTTGAATCAGCTGGGGTCTCGGTCGTCTGCTGGTCTTGTGTTTCAGGGTCTTTATAAAGAGGTCATTGTTATGTCTGTAGTCTCACCCTGTCCCTTAGGAGTTAAACAAGTTCAGCTAGTCAGTCTGGACAGGGTAATTAAATGAGCTCTGATAGCACTGGTCTCAGATTCATTGTTAGAGGTAAGGGTATACAGGCCCACATGAAAGAACTCGCTAGCGTAGCATATTGTAGTATGATTATGCGTGTAGATTACAATAGTCTCATAAATCAAAGGTGTGGTTAACAGGATCTGTTTGCTCTACAGTGGGACAATTAAGACAGTGCATTCACAGTTACACAGTCTCTTTTTGGTGTTGTGTTCAACTGAATAATTCAGTGTAGCCAAACACGGATTTGTCTCAGAGTTAAAAATGTTTGTTCTGATTGGTTGGTGACAGAGTGTTTGTTTTCATACTTACACACCCTTGGTCAGTTGACTGTGACTGGAAGGTACACATGCACATGCACAAATGATCTCTGTGATAAACATGAACTGACCTAGACCAAAAAATCAATGTAACTCATTGGAAAAAAAGAAACCCCGGGCATCTTATTGATAGCCTTTTTTTATCTTGCTGTGTGTAAAGGTTGCTAGGCCTCACACCTGATTGGCTCTTACATTTTATTAACAGAACTGAAATGTACACCAAAATTGTACCTCATCTCCATAAATAAAATATATTACTTATTACATTCAGCTAAGTAGAATAATCAACACAGAGTATCGATAGAAGCAAGTAAACATGAAGACGTAAACATAACCTAATATTTTTTTTCATATGGAAATGATGTACACATATATATATATATATCAAATAAATTTAATTTTTTAGTTTAGTGGTAATTATATGCTTCTTCTCAACTGTGAAAGTGAAGTATCTGATTAGAAAAACTCTATATTCTGTGGTTTGCAATCTTTTTGTACTTGAAAGCACTTGTTTTTATTTCTGTGATACTAATAAATTGAATTACTTCACCAAAGTGACCCTCTTTGATAGCCCTTAAATAGTAAGGAGCAGATGAGGAGGTCATCATTTTGTGTTGCCTCAAAGGGCCTGTATCATGGAAAAACAGATTCCCTTGTTTTTTTTTAAATAATAGAGCTTGATACAGTCTGTAATAAGTGTTAAAATTTAAAGATGTCCTTTTGGACCATATATGGAAACTAAGACTTTTAAATTAATTGTTTTTGTGATGTCACAAAATCCAATACATACACTCGCCCATTCAGCCTACAGCAGTTTGACACCGCTCACTCATATTGACCAGCTAAGGAGTGTTTCGGCTTGGGCTGCTTTCTGAATAAGCCACATCAGAACTAAGCCTGTTTACGTATGTCAGTCTTAAATAGACAGTAACACAAACATTGTATTTCATTTTAAGGGATAAAGAGAGGCTGGAAACGGTCATAAAATTGATCTATGACCATTTGTTGTTCCTAAAACCAAACATTCTGAGTGAAACTTAGGAGGAAAAAAAACAGTGTAGTATATGGGTGAAGCCACACTATATGCAAGTAAAATGTGCCAGTTAACTTGAACTGTCCGTGTTCTTAGTTTCAGATGTTAATTATTTTGTATGCACGTGAAAGATCACACCAAAGGGAGAGATTGGCTGTTTTTTTTTTGTTTGTTTTGTTTTGTCGTAAAGTGAAAGTTATCATGATTGCAAATTCCATTTGATTCTGTAAAACAAACTCTGAACAAAGATTGTAGGAGTCCGTGGATAATTTACTCTCTGTATTATTGACAAAAACTGTCCAAGAATGTGTGGGGCGAGCATGGATAGGTCAATTGTGTAGCATTTTCAGTATAACATCAAAATAGTTCCGCATTGTCTCCCAGCCCTACCATGGTTCCGGGTCTTTCTGAGAGGCTATTTGTTCTTTGAGCAGCAGTCTTAGCTCAGTGGCTCAGGGGCAGACGTTGATCCCCTCTCTAAGTGGGGTCTTCTGATGGAACCCCCCGATCCAGACTAATATGACATTCATTTCCTCTAAAGATGCTCAGATCCTCAGACTCATTTAAACCTGGTAGCCTTTCAGTTTCAGGTCACAGGAGTCTAACAATGTGTCTAGTGGATTTTTTCAGGTTTGAGTGAACGATAAAGGAGGAAACCACTTTCTTCACACACAAAGAGCAAAGCTAGTAACAGGGTAGAAATGTAGGAAATGACCTCAGGGCTCAGCAATGATGACTTTTGTATCTGGGGCATCGCATAATACAAGCACAATAACACACAACGTGGTCTAACTTTAATGAATTTGCCTCTTAAGATTGATATGATATTCTCATGTTTAAGAAATCCTGGTTGGATTTTCTGGTATAATGATATAGCGATGGCTAGCATTAGCGAAACACTTCTACAGTTTCAGTCTCAAACAGCAACATCCATGTTAAAGAAATGCCTTTAGATTAACAATCAGCAGCTGTTGTTGAGTTTTGGATTTCAGCGCCACCACTTTCTGGCCTGTCCACTTGAAATAAAAACACTATTACCTTCTTAAATGAGCTGCTGAAACTCCATATGTCTTTAAGTGCTGTCTTGAAATGTCCACTTTGTTTATGTGACAGTTGTTCAGCCGCTGGCTTCACACCCAGTCAGAGTGTGATTTTATGCTGCATTAGGCTTATTTATAATTCCCCTCAATGAAGAATAAAGTGTTTTTGGGGGTCTGCTAAGAAGCAACAACTGGGTTTGTATTGCTGGGTATAATCCAACACAGGTAAATTTAGTCAAAAAAAAGGCCAGTATTTAATTATCACATTACTGATTGACATATTTAACATATTGCATGGTAAATCACAATCGCAATATGTAGCAACACAGTCACTGTATTAGCATTTTATCCATATCATGCTTAGTATTTTATCCATATAGTGCAGCCACACTTTAATTATATTAATTATATTGTAGTTATATTGTTACCTATCGTGTATTGTGAAAAGTTCTATCACAATATTATATTTTTACCACATCAACTCCAGCCCCCACCCCCAGGCTCACTGATCATTTTGGAAAGTCTATATGTTTTTATACAGTGAACCATTAAACCACTCTTAAAACTATTTTGTTTATTACTCAACAAGTTGTGCAGGCATTTTGAAGGATTGTTTAAATTTCCTTTTAACGCATGTTAAAATTAAGAACCTTGTTTCTTCTTCTGTTAAGATGCCATTTAGAAAATACAAGTTTCCAAGCATCAGGTTGTTCATAAAGTGTTCTTTTTTCAGAGTTACCACTACTTTACCATTAGCAGTATTGCATATAAACATGCAGTTTCACTGGACATTTGTTTACATTTTGTTCACACATTTCATTTAATCTCAAGTTTGAATTATGCAGAATAATAAAAAAATTATCCTGGTTCCTCTTAATACTTAATACACAATTCTTTAAAGAACATCATAAATCAGCTGCAAACTCTTTCAGCAACATTCATTCTGGTTGCTTCTGATGTCTTTCCTAAATGTCTGGCTCTTGTCAAATTTGTGCAGTGAGCATATTATTATAAATGTGCCTGAACTGACAAGATGACAGAGTATGATTGAATGGCTCAAACTTTCACACACACAAGATTTCAGCTTTTGAGTGTCAGTGGAACAAACACTAAACTGTAATCTGATCCATGCTGTGTAAACCATGTACTGATTGTCTGTTTTCTCTTTGGCTGCTTTGTTCACTTCATCCCATTAAATCTGAAGTCCACTTAAGCCCTACTGACTTCAGAAAGGCCTGTGTGTGTGTGTGATTATATCTGGCATTGTAGATGTGAGGTCTGTACAGAGACGCAGTCCAACTGGGCTTCAACAACTGGCAGCATCAGTTACGTCCACTGTTTTCCTTTCAGTAACGGACACTTTTCCACAAGCGTCATTGTGCACGCTCAGTCTTTAAAAGATCAGCCATAGACTGCAGATTGATGCTGAAATAGGGGCCTTTCAAACACGTCATTGATCTTTTGATGGATTATGTTTTGAGTTAGGGTCTTTATAGTTTTGTTTTGCTGTGGCCCTATTGTCTTACCCTGGTCATGATAGTTTCAGTGTTACGTTTCTCTTTGGTCAGCTGCTGCGTTTTTTTTTCTTTTTTCTTTTAATTGTCTTTTCTGAGTTTCAGTGTAAACATTTAAATGGAAGCAGGAGGCACTGTCATGGGGCACTATGTGAAACAGATGTAACCACCAGTAGTCAAATTACTAGTCTATTTTGAGTGTATTTAGAAACCAAGGGGTCATAAGCCTAGTGGACTTAATTGCAATGTAAAGAATAAATCACCATTGGAAATCCCTTTTCAGTCCAGGCTAAGGCTCAGTCTGGATTTTGGAAATCTCCCTGAAGCTAGGTTGATTCTTTTAGACCCAATTGACTGCTCTTGTATTGTGTTTTAACTGTGACTATACAATTAATTTCTCAGAATATCAAGTATAATTTGTACTTTGTGTCTGTAGTTTTGCACTGTTTACACATACGCTGATTATTGCCTGTGCACACTTTTACAGGTTGTGTACAAAGTAACAGAATTGGTACATAAAATACTAAAACTCACAGGCCATTTTATCAGAAACACATACCACATAGGTGCACTTTGTAAGTACTCAATTACTGACTGTAGCTTCTACCCTGTCCATCAAAAGGGATCACCATAGGCCAGCCTCTTGCCAGATATCATTTAGGTGGTGTGCCACTCTCAGCATGACAGTGACATGGTAGTGTGTATATAAGACTCAAAATCCTGGTAAAGTTGATACAGCAGTTTACCTGTGTGAACAGAAGCTGATACATGAAATACCAGGAAATATGAAGAACTGTAAATTCTAACTGACCTTAGAAGTGTTTCTTAAAATGTATTCATTTTACCATTTATCAACATTTGTTAAACTCAAAAGATACAAGTAGATCGACTTGCTGGGCAATGTTCTGAGCATCAGTACTTTAAAAAAACACTGAAAACTGTTTCTATGATCATTCTCCGGTGGATTTTTTTGTTTATTATTTTTCAAGTAAAAGCATCACAGGAGTATAGCTTATCTGGTGACATGCAATTCACCCTGTGTATCAGTAGAAAGAGACCACCATAGGACCAGTAACCCCTTAAATGGCTAGGGTCCACTGGTGGGCCCAAAGGTTTATTACACATTTTTAAAACCTAATAGCTCAACTACTGAAGTCCCTATAGTTTCTGAATAATAAGCCTTAGAATGTAATAAGCCAGGGATTTTAAGGCCTTAAATATTAAATGGTCAGCGGTGGTCCTGTGGTGATCTCTTTCTGACCAATCAGGCTGATTAATTGCTGCAACAGACAGGCTTGATTGGACCGACTGTAACCCTACAAAGAGCACTTATATGGTAGGTGCTTCTGATTAAATGGCCAGTGAGAATGAGAATTTCATGCAGTGTTTCTGTTTTTTTGTCTCCCCCTTGTATCTTGAAGTAGAAGACTTGTATCCTAATAAGCAAAAGGCCATGAGGACATGGAAAACATATTGATCATATTCTTACCTGTTTCTTATTATCGTATGATGTAATTGCAAAATAAAAAGGCCCTAAAGAGAACAAAAATGTAGACTAAGCTCAGTTATTTTTGCAATGAAAACTATATGTATTTTAATAAAATACTTTATTGTTTAGATACGTCAACTGTATTTGGAAGGATCCCCCTGCATGGTGCATTATGATATACTTTTAGTGAATTATTTCTTTGTCAGCCATTTACCAACCGGATCTTTCTTGCAGATGCTTCATGAATCAAATTTGCCAGACGTGATGAATGTAAAACTGCTTATTTATTTATTTTTAAGTTATCCAGAGGTCCACCAAGCATGGGGCTGAGTTTCACTTTGGACTGCACTCAGAAACAATGTGAGAAAGTGCCAGTCTTCCAGATCTCTCACAGCATGGGTGCTAAAGATCTGCTCAATTTGTGGAGAGTGAATGATAGATGTGAGAAACCACAGCGGCAGAAACACACTGAGTGCATTCACAGCCCTCTGGAGCTGTGTAGCAGATTTAGCTTTCATCCATGTAAACTCATTAGATATGTGTAAGTGTTGTGCCAAATGCTGATTAAAGTGTTGTGCTGCTCAGATTTAGTGTGAAATAGAGTTTTGCTTTATTGTGGTGCCTGTATTACCTTTGTGCAAGGCTGCAAATCAATGAAAACAGAACCTGTTTTTGATTCTTCAGTAGCTCTTACACTTTAAGTGTTTTTGCACACAATTACATGGGCCTGTACTGATAAACTTCCAGTTTTTTTATCAGTTCAGGTCAATTAAAACCTCTATTTAAAGATGTATTCTGGACTAATATTAGCATTCACTATGTTATTTGTCGTGTTATGTAATGTTCTAGCACAGCATGGCACACTTCAGACACATCAGTCTAACAGAATTTACAATTTGCTTTCTTTTTTTGTGTTTTTGTCTGTTAGTGTTTTCTCACTGCATTACACAGCAGCATTATGCAAATTCTTCAAAGAACCATTGGGAATTCCTCCACAGCAACAAAGAAATGCTGACTGCCAGTGTAGCATCTGATGAAGGGGCTTATATGTAAAGACATGATGTTATATATTTGGATTTCTTCTTCACTCTCCTCAAGTATCCACCCCCAAACCCCTTGTAGTTTTTCAGAAGTTCCTCCCACCTTCGAGGTACATCATCAAAAAGGAGTTTTCTTAGTCTTCAAATGGGAAAATTTCTACTACTGAGGCAAGTAGACATGTTTACAACAAATATGGTAATGGTTAAATTTGTAATTGTGACCAGAGAGTCCCTTTAAACTCAAAGAACCTTCACTCACAGTATAGCAACAATTAATGAAGTAAGAGTAATAAGATCATTGAAAGCAACAAAATAATAATAAGACAAATAGCAAATAAAAGATATTCAAAAGTAAAACATTCCTTAAAATTAAAATAGCCAAGTTGGTGCTAGAACAAGAATATATCTATATATATACGTATCATTTTCTTTTAACACAAAGATGCAGACAGTGTTTGATGATCAGTAGCTATGATCCTGAAGCTTATTCTGAGTGTTTCTTTCCTCTCTAGGGCATTTAGCCTCTTATTTAGTGGGACAATAAGGTTTGGTGGGGGGGCATTAGTGTGCAGGCAAAAGCATGGTGAGGCCTCCAGGTCCACTGCTTTAACTAGGTCAGGTCTCACAAACGTAGCTTCTCTGAATAAGAGAAGGTTTTGTGCGTGCAGGCCCTTCAGAGCCGCTCTGTTGTTGCCCCGCGGAAATGCTGTGGACTTTTCACCACGGCCAGAAAGCACTAACGCACGCTCTGCACAATGCCAGCTAATGGGACACAGAGCACTGTGATGCTTTCTTATAGAGACAGAGGAAGGGCTTATATGTTGTTTTTTTGCAGCTTGTCTAGTCCCATGATGTTTTTCTTTACGTGAAGTAACAGTGACCAGACTGGCAGTAGATGTTTTGTGCTTTGATTGCATTTTGTGCTTAATGAAAATGTATCCAGGGCCTGTCTTTTCATGAATGTTGAGAAACTTGAAATTTATTTATGTTAGATCTTATTGATCACTAGTAATGTCGAGTACCGTACCCCTGAACAGTCAACCTCACCACACCACTTTGAGAGTGGAAAGACATGATGAGAGACTAAGCCTCGCCAAGCGACAAGATATTCCATGGTCCAGTATGGGATGGAGGGGTCAAAAAGATAGCAGCAGACATAAAAATAACTACAATTGTTGAGCTACATAACTTTTGTCTGACAACTTTCTTTTATGTAAGGGAGATGGTTTGCTCTCTCATTCTTTTTTAACATGGTCACATATTGACCACAGAAGCTGGCTAATGTTCTGACATTTCATTAAAATCAGAAAGCTCCTAATAGTCCTAGCATATCAGATGTTAGGTTTGCCAGGATCAGAGAGATCTGTTCTCAAAAATATAAATAATTTCTGATGGTAATTATTTAACATAAACAGAACATAAAAAGAACATAAACACCTTTTAGACACACAATTTCTTCCCATATTGTGTGTATCAGTGTGCAGCACTCATGAGCACTCATGTATGAGCATTCTCATGCATTCTTACAATCAGCTCATTCCTATACCAGGCACATAAACAGTACAACTAAGCAACAGTAGTGCTGTAGTAAGTTATTTATTTTTTAATGAAATATTTTTGAGGAGATAGGAAATAAATCATTTGCAGTACCTAAAACTGTATCTTTGACTGTGTCTGACTGTGGTAAGACAACTCAATGCTATGGGTCTGAAAAGATGTTTAGCTGTCAATAAGCCCTCACTGAGAAATGGAAATAGGCAGAACAAATCAAACAAAGAAGCTGTTGGTGTTCTGGAAACATGTGTTCTAAACAACACACAGTCCGCACCAGAGAGAAAACCAGACCTCAACACCACTGAATGTATTTGGGATGACTTGCATAGTGAGAAATAGAAATTGCAACCATCTTCTGAACTTTAGAGGTGTGGAAAAACATCCCTGCAGATTTCTTTGAAAAACTGACCACAAATGTCCCAAAAAGAATAGATTAAACACATTAAATACTGAAAAAGATTTATGTTTGATTGTTAAGTTTTCTGCATAAATTTTTTATTTTTACTTTTTAAATTTTTTTTTTAAGTATGTTTTTTTCCTCGTGCTGAAAATGAATAACTTGCTATTTTTAATGAAAATGAAATAAAGAAGAATGGCGTCTAACTTTGGCACAGTGCTCTAAAACAAAGCTTAAATATATCACTATAACAAAGCTATAAAGTGAAACTGGATGTCTGGCCGTTGTAATTTTACCTGCCTTATGCGAATAAACTGGTCCTGGCTGTAGATGACACATGGGATTCTTGGGGTTCAAACCTGAAACCAGTAGTAGGCCTTAACTCTGCACTGAAAAGTTAAAATAAAATGCCTTTTGTTCAGTGTTAGAATCAGAGGTTGCTGCTCAACATCAGTAACTTTGTGTGTCTGACTAGCCTTAAGGACTGTCTGGTAAGGACAGGGATCTTTTTGATGCGAATGCTTTTAAAATGCTGCCCAGTAGACACATCTGATGGAGTACAGCTAATATTGTCCAATCTGTCCACAGCCTTGTAGCTACAATATATAACAGCATTTAGCTTGCTTAACATTTTAATATATTTGTTAGTATTTAGTTTGTACATCAAAGTTTTATTTAGCTTTGATGCAAAAATCTCACTCTTCATGATGGATGAAAGACGTTCAGTTTAGAAAGCCTTTTCTGAACTTTTACTGCTCTGTAAATACTTCAGGACCGGACAGCTGCTTGCTTCCCTCAGCAACACTTCCATGTTTATCTCAGGCCGTAAAACGAAGCTAAGGTTCAGGGCATGTCAGCAAAAAGCAGCAAATGTGAGAAGAGGAAGGGTGAAAAAAGTCTTTTTGAGGTCATTTAACCTCAGTGGCCAGTGACATCAACACACATGTTAAACTCGCTAGTACGTGAGAAGATGTCAATCACTGGGTTTGCCTCTCAAGTCGGATTTATGGAAGACTTTACGGTTTGCGGTGTACGCTCGCGTCCTCTCATCATCATCGAAGCTGCTTTAATCAGGGCGCCAGTAACGTGTGTGGTCAGTGATGCCAACACACTCAGTGTGTGGTGTGGGTAGGATGGGCTTTGTTATGAGCTTTATTAGTGTGGCAGACATGCGTTCCCACACACATCTGTCATACACTGCCAGATAAAACTTTTGAATGACTTCAGTGAAGATCAAGATGTAATGATTCATTTTTATTTACCTTATTTGATGGAAATAATATCAGTGAAAAAAAAATATTTTGGGGAGAAACTTTTTCAGCTAGTCTAGAAGAACTGACCTATAACTAAATACAAACATTTGAACAACTGTAGTTAAATCACATGTTCTGTTGATTTTTTAATTGAAAATAAGTTAACTTATCCTCTAAAAGAAAGTTTTCTTTAGTGCACAATTTCTATTTATTTACTGAGTTTAACATATAAGGGAAGAAAATAAATAAATGTGTGTGTGGGTGCACGTATAATATTACATAACATTTGCACATATCACATTTTTTACTTGTTTTTCCCCCTGGCTGTGGACAGAATGCAAATGTGCATTGTGCAGAATTGTGTTCTCTGTACTTATAAGAGCAACAGAACTGAGCTTTTGCATTCAACTGTATTTATGCTCCACAGATGTGTTCATTTGTAGTAACTATTGGCAGGTTGAACAGCTTTACAGAATGATGACAAAAGTCACATTCAAAGCAAAGAGAAATCGCTGTGCACTTTGTGTAGAGTTTCTGCAGAGCAGTGCGTTTCTGGAGCTACCGAGCCAAGCTAAGATTTTTTTACCAGTTGGAAACTACCCAGTTTGGAAACAACAATGTTTAATTTACCACAGTGCTAATGTTAGCTCAGTTACACAACAAAGAAAACTACATCTGAACTACATTAGCGGTTTCCAACCAACTGTCAAATTAAATTTAATCAAGCAACTGACATGCGCAAAAAATTCTTCAAATTAAAAAAAAGTAATACCTTTAAGGCTCCAAGCCTGATTTATTCTAAATTTTTTCAGATGGCAAAAATGTATTTAAATGCATTTAAACGTGTGTAACTGACTTCATACACATCAAACGTTCAGATGGTGAAAATGCAACATTATTTCACATATATTTTCGTTTATTTAACTTTTGCAAACTTGAACTCATTCTACCAATCACTGTTGTCTCTGATGTAGAGGCTACAGTCATGTGAGCAAAAAAGCACTCATAAAGCCCTCATAAAGTTTTAACCTCTGAATGTAAAGCAGCAAAACCTTCTGTACTTTTTTCCAAAATGAAAAGTAGCCTACAGTGGAGTTATACATCAGATTAATATATTATTTTATATTCCTGTCTTATAAACCCTCAAATTCAGTTTCTGTTTGGAATTCAATTTCAGATGATATGATAAACACAATGTGACACACAATGCATTTAATATGTAGGATCTTGATGTGAAAAAATCTTTTTAGCTCAGATCTGATCTTTCTAACTTGATGGCTCAAATTCATGTGCATAAGTGAGTCAAATCTGTCATTAATGTAAATGAACATGCATCTTGAAACACTGCTGCCTTCTGTGATGTTTCATGGCTACATCATAGCTTTTATAGAAAAAAGGAAGCTCCTGATTGGTCGCATGTCTTCACACATATTTATTCTTTAAATGTGTTTCCATCAAAAGAAATATCCACCTCAAGAGCTTATAACCATCTAAGTAACTTTTGATGAATTTATTTGATATTTATCTTTCAGTCTTTTTTATTCAAAATGCCAAAATACTCATAAAAGTGTTAGGATGGATGGATCTACATACAATGGTATCAAAAAGTCTGGGCCCACTGGTTAAAATGCTTTTATTATGCATTTAATATCTAATTTCATACATAGTTTTTCATTATAATGATATTATCAACATAAACATTTGAGTAAAAAGTAAAATCTTTGTATGTTTACATGAATTTCAGAATTTTGTAGCATTGTAATGTCCCCCTTTAGCTTTAATGATAGTGTGCACTTGGGCTGGCATGGACGCTGTGTGCAAAAGCCTCCAAGTTCCTAGAAATGTGTTAATCCTATCAGATGGTCAAGATAAAGACCACCCCCAAAATGTGGTTGTGTATAACGTCAGTTTGCTTTGCGCACTCTTTCATCAAAAGTGTTTATTGATGGCAGAAACCATCTTTTTAACTCTTTAACTGACTCTCCAGTGCACTCAATAGCTAAAACACAGCCATTTAACCTGAAACCTCATAACTCTAATGAATGGTTAGAGACCCATGAAGCTGTCCTAATTCAGTTTTAACTGTGCTGATGTCAGAGAAAGTGTTTTCTGGAAGATGAAAGAAGTACTAGAATAAACATGTGGCGTAGGGCATATGGGGTTCTCCTGTGTGTTTGTGAGGAGAAACCTCACTGCTGGACTGGGTGAGGTTAAAGCTAGAGTCTGGATTGATTAAATCAGCTAAGTGTAGTGGAGATGTGGTCCTGGGTGGTGTAATGATACATTTTAAAATGTTGCCATAGGGATTTATACTCTTCAGTGATGCCCCAGCCATCTGTAAGCATGATTAACCTTGCTCTCTCTTGTTTAGCACTGCTAGCCTACATGGGTGTCTGTTAGCAACAGAACTGGCATGTTGAGCTGTCTGACATTGCTTTAGCAATGAAAACATGGATGGTGCTTCATATGCTCGGAAGAAGCCTGTGCTAACCTTTACCCTCCCAGCTCAGTGCCGTCATGTGATGTGGGAGACCTAGCCAGGTGGAATTGGCTACAATTGAATTGGAAGGAAAATACTATTAAAAAAAGCTATCATAGAACAAAACAGTGTAATCACTAATATTACAAATTACTGGCGAATTGCCATATATATGTTTCCTGTTTTGTTATGTTTGAATAATCGGAACTCTAAATGTGTTTTTTCTGTGTGCAGCATGTGACAGTAGCCACTGGGGTCCTCACTGCAGTAACCGCTGTCAGTGTAAAAACGGGGCACTGTGTAACCCCATCACGGGTGCGTGTATCTGCACAACTGGTTATCGTGGCTGGCGCTGTGAGGAGCGCTGTGAGGCAGGTACCTATGGAAACGGCTGCCAGCAGAAATGCTTGTGTCAGAACAACGCCACCTGCCATCATGTCACAGGAGAGTGCACATGCAGCCCTGGATACACTGGAGCGTTGTGAGTTACACTTATACACAAAGACACGCCAGTGTATTTACATACTGTAAATGTTCAGAAGATGCATAATAGCATGTCTGACCCTAAGGAGTCTAGAGTGCCATTTTGTTATGCAATTATATAGGTACATGATTCATTACATAATCATGCTATTAATTACAATTTTATTTGATTCATATTCTACATCATCAAGCTGAAGTCAAGAAAAAATGTAAAGGATGTTTTTTTATCCCACAAAACAAGAAAGTAGAACTTTTTTATCAAATTCAAGTCATAATAAAATATCTCCTCTACTTCTTCTATACAAAAATGTGGTGTTGATTTCAAAGTTTACAATCAGCAGTTTGACAGAATTTCTATAATTCTTTCAATGAGCTACATGTGAGGTATAATTATTAACTAATTATGCTTTATTTTTGTTAATGCCAGCAATAACTGTGACATCAAAGAGGTTGATTTGTGCACAGAACTTTGGGTTTATAAAGGACCCTTATGTCCTGACTTGTTCTCATTATACCCCTGTTGTTCTCTCCTGCAGTTGTGAGGATCTGTGTCCTCCAGGCAAACATGGGCAACAGTGTGAGGAGCGCTGCCCCTGTCAGAATGGTGGAGTGTGTCACCATGTGACTGGAGAGTGCTCCTGTCCTGCTGGCTGGATGGTAATTATACAGTTTGTACTTCTACCAGCCAAGATCTTAACCTTTAGGTAATCTCACCACACATTTTTAACCTCTATTTATAAGGGAGAGGTATAACTTAATCAGTAAGTAGTAAGTTTCTCTACAATGCACTATTTCACATCAAACCACTCTGAATGACTGTTTTTTCCAGAAATCAGTGTAATTCCCCTTTAAGTGATCTCAAAATCTTAAATGAATCTTATGAGGGTTACCTAAAAAATTAGTCAAAAGTACATTGCATAGCTAGAAAATTGGGGCAGTTAACTGAAGCGTACATTTTGATCATATTGTTAATGCCAAGCATGTCCTGATTAACCATCGTCATCACTATTAAGTGTTAAATCATATTTAGAACAGGCTGATACGTGGCTTGTGTGTGTGTGTAGGGAACAGTTTGTGGTCAGCCCTGTCCTCAGGGTCGCTTTGGTAGGAACTGCTCTCAGGAGTGTCAGTGTCACAATGGAGGAACCTGCTCCTCGTCTACTGGAGAATGCTGCTGCAGCCCAGGATACACTGGAGAAAGGTGAGACACTAGTAAGAGTATGCATGCATCTTTTCTCATAAATTCAGTGCGAAGGATAGAACGAAAGAGAGAAACATGGCGAAAGGCTGTGTCTGAAGTGATTATATTTGCTTTTAAATAGAATGTTAGGTGAACTGAAATGCCAGTCTGGAGCTTGGTGTAAAATTCTGCTAGGGCAATATTATTATCTTACTGTTATTTTAATGTTTTATTATATTACCACATCAAGTTAGAAAAATCTGATCTGAGCTAAAAGGATTTTTTCACATCAAGATTGTACAGATTAAGTACATTGTGTGTCATATCACACTGTGTTTATCATATCATCTAAAACTGAATTCCAAACTGAAACTGAATTTGATGGTTTGTAAGACAGCAATATAAAATTATATTTTGGGTAAAAAAAATAGGTAAACAAGTGAATTAAATTCAATAGTAATTTTACATCCAAATGAAAACTTTCTTTTCTTGAACCACAAACGTGGGAACATTCTCCCTTAAGCTTTTTGACAAAACATGCTTTATTTGACTTTAAGGTAATGTTTGCTGCATTCAAGGGCTGAATTGATTGTCGGAGGATAGTAACAGTATTTGCTGGTCAGTGATAATTGGTATAGATGAGTGCATGTGGACTAGGTCAGAGACAATAAGTTAGGGGTTTGTATGGGCACAGGATCTATAGCAAAATGACCCACATCAAGGTCACATTATAATTAAGCTGGGAAGTCAACTGTTGTTAATAGGCTCTGTAAGCACGTGTAAACATGTACAGTGTTACTATGGGAGGATTATCAGTGAATAACTCCACTGTAATTAGTATGTCAAATCATATTCTAGGGTCATATTGTAGTATTCAAACTGCTTAGCACAACAAATGCATATAGGGATATAAGCAACAGTTTCTGTCAGTTTTTGTTAATTTTTTGTCATTTTTGTTCATGCACTGCATCGTAGCATCTAAATTCTCACAGCTCTTTTAGGTCACCAAAAATGGCTCAAAACAGGAGGAAAAGGTAAAATGAGGAATGAAAGAAGAACAGAGGTGAGGAAAACAGAAGAGAAAAGAGAGAAAAAAGTAAAGCAAAGAAAAAGAAATGACAAATACAGAGAAGAAAAAAATGAAAATAAAAGAGACAAGAAAAGAGGAGAGGAACATAAAAGGAGAAAAGGATATGAGAGATGAAGGTGAAAAGAAGAGAGGAAAACAAAACAGGAAAGAGTAAGGGAGATGTAAAGAAAAGGGAAGGAGATGGAGGAGTGGAACAAAGAAAAGTAGGCAGAAAGAATCAAGAAAAGTGGAGAAGAAAAAAGGAGAAGAGAAGCAGGGAGAAGAGAGGGAAGCAGAGGGAAAAAAGGACAAGAGAAGGCAAGAGAATCTAACCTAATCTAAGGAGAGGGAAGAGAGCAGAAGAGAAGGCAGGAGAAGAGAGGAGAGTAAAAGCAAAGAGAGAAAAAGAGAAAAGAAGAAAGGAGAGGGAAAGGAAAGGGGGGGGGTGGGGGGGGGGGGGTGAAAAAAAAAAGTCTACATGACACCCAGGTTGTTGTCCTACGTCTTCTCTGACCCAGGAAGGCTGATTTTAAGGTTAGGATTACGATTAAGTTTTAAAAATTCTTTTTATAAATAAGTCATTTTAAAACACATAACAGATATACTGCATGTATGGACCCATCGTCCTAACAGGGTATAAAAACTTCAAGTTGATGTTTGTTTATCTGCACGTCTCTTATTAAAGCAACTTCCATTTTATGCCATATCATAGAGGCATTGATTTATATTACTAGTGGTTAGATAAAACAGTAATATTTGTCATGATGTTTCATAGGACTAGGTGGCAGATCAGTGAGCACTGATGTGTTCTGAATGTCACCAGGCCCCACCCTGTCCAAAAAGTCTTTTTTTGTCCTGAGGCAAACTTCTCAGACAGTCCATGGTTTGTGCTCTAAAATGACCTCAGCACAAAGGGAAGCATAGCATGGCTAAAATGTGTGTGAATGAATGAACGAGTGGCTGATGTGGTGGAGTTTTGAAAGAACACACGGCAGTAGGTCAGGGGGATGGCGCCACAGTGCCAGAAACAGCTGCGGCCAGAGCCTGCGCTCAGGAAGTGAAGTGGGCAGAGAAGAAGCACAGAGAAAATAGAGCTGTTTCTCTAATGAAGATGAGGATAAGACATGTTGGAATTGAATTTGTGCATTGATGATTGATTATCGCTTTGTCTGAAGTGATATTGAACATGAAGTGATAACAACATGCCTTTTTTGTTATTAGTGTTTCAACACAGTTTGTTTCAGGATGTAGGCAAGTAAATCAAGTATTCAGGTTGCATAATAAAAACACACCATTATGTTAAAGAGGAAATTTATATGGAATTTTCCGAAATAGTCAGTCATTGAGAACAAATTCATACAGAGGAGTTTGAGGTGAAATGGTTGACTATAAAGAAACTTGTTAACCCTAATTTCTTTACACTGGTGGTGATAGGAACCAGGGGTTGTGATATGTACAATGCAAATCTCACCATTTTATTTACTATCCAAGACAGTGCACCTACGTGTGTCTTCTGAGTTTTTATATATAATTTTCATAGTGATTAATCTTCCATATACCTCTATACCATGAAAGTTATTTTAAAAAAACATTTAGGCCCAAATTTTATCTTAAAACTGCTGTAAAACATTGGCTCAGATATCAGGCAGTATATAACCATTTTATTTGATGTAGCTTTAAGCAGTTTTGAAAACGCATTGGAGTTTAAACACCATAACAAAAAGTGTAAACACCCTACTTGTGCTAAATTTCTCTGTTTGTGTCAGAAGTTATACAATATCAATTATATGTCATGTAATATAAACCATCAACTAATTAACTTACCTGTCTTACCTGACTGTTTTGATTAGGTGCAGTAAGAACTTTTAAACAGCTTGCAAATGCACATAAATCAACAGCAATGAATTATACGTAATGTGCTCTGTGCCAGTGTTTCCTGCCCCTGGACCTTTTACAGTGTAAAGAGTTTTTGTAGAGGTTTGTGTAGGTAGCATCACTTAGGGCACAGTGGTTATTGGGGTCAGGCTGAGTTGATTGGGAGCAGAGATTGGGGCCTATATTAGAAATGAGCCTGAGACTGGGTAACATAGCCCAGTACCCATAATTACCAGTATCAGAGCACATGCACTATATACTTAAGCAGGCCAGGAAGCGACAGGAATAGCACCACAAGTGCATTTTTATGAGTTAATAAGAGCTTTGGCTGAGCCAGACGTCACAGAGGGCTTCTGGCCAACTCTAGCAGGCCCCAGCCCACCACACCCTATGGGTTTGAAAATAATCAGCTCAGCCTCAAAGAGTGGCATATGCGTATAAGAGAGATAGAGAGAGAGAGAGAGAGAGAAGGAAAAAAGAAGGAGAGAGTAACTGTGAAAATCTATGTCTTATCACATTGTCATTGCTGGGACAAAATATTGTCTTACAGAAGATATTCCAAAAATATTCTTAGAATTTATGTTAATGGAAAAAGTTTTCTTTTAACTTTGTAGGATTTCTGTCGGTCCATTCATCATTCATATTTTTTTTCACATATATAAGAGCAACTGACATGTTCATGCGAAGTTTGGTCATGATTAGTATCCTGTTGTATGCAGAAGTCTGAACACCCCTAATGAAATTACACATTTTGCTTGTTGTGAGACTAATTTAACAAATCCTCTACAGGGAACAAACAATGGCACTATATATATATATATATATATATATATATATATATATATATATAAATCGTCTGCACAGGCCTTTCCCCCCAATATATTTAATTCAACTAATAAACAGTAATTTTGTGTTACGATGTGTACAAGATAACAATTTTGTTATCTTGAGATAACAAAATAAATTACTCGTTTTCTCAAGATTACAATTAAGATAAGTACCTTGCTATTTCAAGATAATTAACTCGTTATCTCAAAATACCAATCCAAAAAAATATAATTACCTCATGGCCTCTGTGGACTTCCATAGAAGTGAGTTCTCTGTAGAGGATGTGTTAACTTATTTTCACTTAGAAAATCATCAAAGTGTGTAATTTGCATACAACTGTGGGTGAGAGAACAGAGTAACAGAGAGAGAGAGGTCAGGGAGGTAAGAGAGAAAGAGATTGAGAAAATATATGAGATAATGAGGGGGCCCATAAAAAGTACAGACTTGTCTATCAGAGAGAGAAAATGAATATGTTCTGTTTTGATGTCAGAAATGTGTTTTCTGCAGAAGAACATCTGTGCTCTCCTCAAGCCATTAACAGAAAGCCTATACTGTTACGCAGCACGTCCAAGACTTCACTCTGATGAATGTTGTCCTGTAGGGGATGTTCTACAGAATGTTGAGATATGTGGGATTCAGTGTGGGACTCAAAGACAGGGGAAAAACATTGTACTGTTGGACAACTTCCATATGTTGCCACACAACTGTGTCTGTTTGAGGGGGTGTGGGGCCGTTCTACAGAGCAGAGCTTTGGGAACAGCTTAGCCAGAGCCCATCTGCACAGCTAATGGAGAAGATAGCCATGTCCAAATGACACGGCCCGCATTTTTCAGCCCTGACACACTCATTCATCAAACCCAATGTGTCCTCTATCACTAGCCTCGTGGAACGAGTTTGCCCTATCTCTAAAGCTTCATCATCACTAGAGGCAATGCTCATCTGGAGGAGGAAGCTATCAACATGTGAACAGTGATGAGCTCCAGCCCTCACACAGACATCTGACTGTGGCAATTTATCCTCATTCGTTTTGGAATGTTAGAGTCAGTTGCAATTCTGTATGCACCCTCTTTTTCGCCAAAATAAAATTTGGTTGCATTTTTCTTGAACGCTGCTACATAACATTGATATAAGCATGCCATATACATGTTATGGTAGATGTCATATGCTGTCACTGCATTAGACATTATGCAATACAGCTCATGGCATGACATTATACATACAAATCATAATGTTTGTGCCATAGTTATGCCAATGTTATGGATAATGATATGTAAAGTTATCAGGCTATGGTCAAACGTGGAAGTAAAAACATTTGTTTATTCAGTACATTTTTAAAAATAATTCCAAAATAATTAAGTTTTGGTGAAATCTAATGTTTCATGGTGCAGTGAATTGCTACCTAAAGAATCCTAATTAAACCAAATTGTTCTGAGGCCCTAATGATTAGATGACATACATGTTTTTGTTTTTTGGACATGTTCATTTCTGCATTGGTTGGTTTTAAACAGTTGAGGCTAAGACCTGCACAGTAGAACAGATCAGACTGTACTTTTGTCATACCTATAAGTCAAATTCATATGCACACATCTTCAAACAACATGGAATACACACACTCACGCTAGAAATTATAAGGTGTTTCAGGACAGACAGATTTTTGAATGAAAAACATTTCAGGACAGCCACTCAGAACAGAGGTCTTTTCCATATTTCAGTCTTTAAAGCACACTAACAAAAATTTAACTCTAAGGGAATAAAAACAGGTTGGACAGTGGTGATATAAAAATGAATGATGGCTGTTTTTGGTGAATAAACCCACATAAACATTAAAAGTGGAAGAATACAATGCATACATATGGGCCCTTTAACAAGGTACATGATCATTTAAGCCAGTGAGGAGCTGTGACTAATAAAGCTGGGCCTCCAGTTCAGGCCTGATATGTCAAAACTCAAAATTAAAAAAAACAATCACAGTGTAGGAGCTTTGAAGCATGTAATTAAGATTTTGTCTTGTATATTGCAGTTTAACGTGACTTGCATAAACAATCCTGGCACATTGTATGAATTTCCACTCAAGCTATCATTCATGCTCATATCAGTGACATATCTAGGAGTTATGAAAGGCCTAAAATGACATTTTTGCTAAAAATAAATCAGGCTGTCCGAGCCAGAATTTGGGTTCTTGCGACATCTTTTTAGTTTGGTTTAGTTAGTTACCTACTGCAACATCATAATAACATAATGTAAATACATCACATGCATCATAAGCTGGAGACAAACTAACCAGCAGAGCAGCCTTTTGTCATGAAGACAATGAGCATTGCACAGTTCTCAGCTGTTCGTTGTTAGAGCAGGATGAAGGTGTTAAAAGGGTCAGATGCTTTTTCATGGATTACAGGCTCTAACCTCAGGTTAGGCACTGCTGCCTCATTAACTCTGAATGATGGCGCATGCATAGCAGAAAAAAACAATTGAATTCTAATCTGAGCATTTTCATTATGGCCACAGATTAGATATGTTTCTGATCTAGGGCCACATATGAAAGAGGCTCATATCTGATTTGAAAAGATTTGTGTGTCCACGTCACTCTGAAAACGTCAGATCTGTGTCACTTAAAGGCAAAAAATTCATACCATTTCAGTCTGGTAATGTGAACATAGCCTAATTCTTTCATTTGTCGCCTTTTGAGCCATAAACCTCCTACTCTGCATGAAAACAGAGACTAATAATAACTATGTGTATCATGATCAAAGCGATAATAATAAACTTTCCTTGATATCTGCTGGTTGTAATGATTTGTCAGTTTGAATGTTATCAGTTAGGCTGCTAATGCACAGCTTTCTGTGATCCATGTTCCAGAATTAAAGGCATTGCTTTGCTTTCATTGATCACCTGCAGTTATTATCAGCAGCTTATGCCACAGGAACAATATGACCATGTATCAAGAGTCAGATGTATAAAGCAGTCATTGGTGAATAATTCCAGGTCCTCCACTTTTCTCTTGAAATGTTTTACTGTGTTCCTCTGAAATAGATATGCTGCAGGAGAGCGCTTGTTTGCTGTTTTTTGGTGGTGATGTTGTTTGTTAGCTCTAGCAGAGGTGGGCCATCATGTGGATCACAAGCGTAGTCCAAGCTAGATTGTCAGTGTGCGCGCATGGAACTATTTTGGGAAAGTACAACTTCAAAATTATCCCTGTATTTGGAGAGCAGCATTCTAATGTCACCTCACCTTCCCTATGCCTCCTAGGAGATCTTTTCAGAAGTTAGAATCATCAGTCAAAGATACAGTTCAATTTCTTCTAACATTAACTAGCAAAAAAAAAAAAACAATACTGCTAAATTGGAAAGACAAAAAAAATATTTCTGTAACACAGTGAACTAATCTTTTAACAGAACACCTAAGTTGTGAACAAGCATCAGCTGCAATCCACAACAAAATAGATGCTTTCAATCAAAAGTTTTCAAACATACTAAAACTTGACATGAGTAGTAGTACCCCAATATTGAAAATGTTTTTTTTTCCCTTTAGATATTCGAGAATGTGTACATATATATATACATTTATACATTTTGTATAATGCAACACACTAGTGTGTGGTGCTGTTCAGGGGCGTGGGATGCTGCGGGGTCCTTAGGGGGCTTCCCCTCCAAACCTGTTTGTCTGCTCTGCCCTACTGCCGTCGAGCTCTGTTGCCTCTTCAGAGAGAGCAAAATCAGTAACTTTAACTGACAAACACAGGACAAAGGAATCCTTTGCGTAGTGGCCCTTTCAATAAGGCTGATGGGCACTTCAAAGGAGTCCTGTACAAAGCATTTTTTTAGTAAGTGGCTCTGATACGATGTTCAGCCTGCGCTGGGAAGCAGGTTCGGGCTGGGAAGGGAGACAGAGGAAGAGTACGGAGGGGACAGAAAACAGTTGGTAGGGGTCCTTTGGGGCGCCCTGGCTCTCCCTCTCTTCTGCACAGCAAAGCAATATTGCTTACTTATTATTGATGTAATAGGCTATTGTATGGTATGCGCAAAGATGTTGAATGTGCGTGTGTATATGTGTATGCATATATCTTACCACTTTATTTACTTTGCATACTGCCTGTCTGCCGTTATTATTATTTATTTATTTATTTATTTAGGCTTGTCTCACTTTATTTGTTTGCCTTACTGTACCGTACTGTCTGTCTGTTATGAGGGGTTATTTTGGTTTCTTTTTCTTTTTGGGTTTTTTTTGGGGTTTTTTTCTTTGTGGTTCTCTTGTCTTAACTTACCCGTCTGTCTCTTGTACTATATACTTGTTGATAAAAAATTAAAAAGGAGACGGTAAAACACATTAATGGCAGATTATGTGGACAGTACAGTGCTGATGTGCTGCTTGAATCACGTTTTTTGGAATAACCTGAGACTCACAATTTTTGGCACACCACAATTCGTTTGCTGTTCACCCGGGTATGGGTGGAGTGTTTATACCTGTCAAAACAGACCAAACTAAAGAAAAGGTTTGATACATCAGCACCAAAGAAGGTAGGTGTCTTGCCTTTTGGAAATCAAAATGTGAATGGTTGGCTCCACTGTCACTTCCAAATTAACTTAAATTTACAGACATGTATTATTTAGTTCCAAGAAGTCATTAGCCCTTTTCCATTTTGGCATCCTTCAGTGGCCTGGTGCTGCAAAAGACTTCTGTATGTGGCTTTTGTACAAAGTTTAACATTGTTCTTCAATGAAGCATCTGCAGCATGAGGTTAGCAGCAGCTCTACAGCAGTAGCAGCACACTTCCCCAATCAGTGCTCTTCAGACTGACAGTAAGGTTGTGTGTGTGTCTCGGCAGGTGTCAGGACGAGTGCCCGGTTGGCAAGTATGGCGTGAGCTGCAGCCAAACCTGTCGCTGTGAGAATGGAGCCAAGTGCTACCACATCAGTGGGGCGTGTCTTTGTGAGCCAGGCTACACAGACGAGCGCTGCGAGACACGCATCTGCCCTGAGGGCATCTACGGCCTCAATTGTGAAAAGAGATGTCCCTGCCACAGCCAAAACACACACAGGTAACGTAGATGGGGTGTTGTACAAACACTCCATTGGCGAAAAGTTGGACTGTCAACATGTGGTGGCGTGTTAGTTTGTGTTGCACTGGTACAAGTGAATCAGTCACCGCAAGGCTGCTGGAGTTTTTAAATACTCACTGTCCACTGTATTACGACTTATTATGACTTGTTGGTCTACCTTGTAGATGTCAGTCAAAGATTATAGTTTGTTTGTTGCTGTGCAGTTTGTGTTGGATGTCCTCTAGTCCTTCATCAGTGGTCACAGGATACAGGTCACAGGACACCATTACCTGGATGTTTTTGGTTGGTGGACGATTCTTAGTTCATCATTTGTTTATGACAACAAATGATTGAACAGTCCATTTTGTCAGTACATGACTAGCAAACACAGCTTTAATTAAAGTTGTTCAGACATAAAATATGTATTTTAGTGATGAAAATTCTTAATGTGTCACAATGATTTTCAGACTTTGAGAAACAATTACTTCAAAACAAGTGGAGGGCTAATGAGGGACAGGGAAACAATGAGGGACAGGGATGCAGTCTCACTTCCTGCTCTAAAATGCCAGAAACAAATTTCAAACATGTAAGCATAAGCTTTAGTTTAGTTTAGTTAGGCTTCCTTATGAAAACCATTTAATCAGATGTGTCCAGGATTTGTATTGGACTGTTTGTGGGTCTGTATGAGTTTGTTTGAGAGAATGAGTGGGAGAGAAAGGGAAGAAAGTGTATAGAAGAGAGTTTGCAGAGTGTGTAGGTGTGAGGGAGTGAGTTTGGTATTTAGTGGCAGTGAGTTGGGGGTGAATTATTTTGTCGAGGGGGGTGAGCGTATGTGTTTATGTGTTTAGAGCCACACACAGTTTCTCATTGTGTTTCTGCCGTGTGGATCAGACAGGCTGCCACAGCTGACAGGCTGCATGTGCTGTGTGTGAGGACAGCTGCCATATTCTGGCTCAATAGAGCTGCTGTTTCAGGTGCAGCCAGCTGCCTCACCAACAGGTACTGGCCCCAGTCAGTCCATAACCACTAACTGAATGATAGCGCTGTGGCAAACACTTAACGAAACCTGACTGCCTGTCAGTGTAAAATGTGTTGCTTTAGAAAACTATTGTAACGTTTCCTTACATGAAATACATCTACATTCAATCTACATTCTGCGTCAAAAAGCCAACATGTCTGATTTTTTTGGTTTTTGTGTCGAAATTTTAAGAAAATATATAAAGGATGTTTTTTTTTCTTTTTACACATTCAAGATTTAATTGAATTCATACATCATAAAATAACTCTTATTTTAAAACACAAATGTTACATTAGTTTAACATTCAACATCAATTTTTCTGCTAGATTAAATGGGCTATGAGACGTACATAAACAAAATGTAAGAGAAGAACTTTATGGGTTACACTGTAAAAAAAGATCTGTTGTTTTGACAAGTAACTGGGCTGCATGAAGTGGGAGTTCAGCTGTATGTTTCAAAATGTTTCATGGTTCGATCATTAGTCAGATCTGTGTGTGTAGAATTATGTATAAGGCAAAATAGCACTCAAAGAAAACATACTTGTTCACATTTGATTAGTAAATATAATGACTGTATTAAGTATTGTAACCCCTGGTACCTATCAGCAGGAAAAAAACCTAGTTGGCTAGTTTCTCTACAAAGCATTATTTTACCTCAGACAGCACTGAATGACTTTATTTACATCTCAAATGTGAATTTAGAAAAATTGGTGGAATTCCCCGTTAAGATATTGATTTGATTTAACTGAACTTCCTGTTAACCTGGTAAGTTGTAAGACGCATAGTATTGTTGTGTTGACTATTTGACTATTAGAGGTTCAATTAATTCAAAATGTTAAGGTAGGCCAGTTACTTAAATTCTCTAAAAATGTCTAAATTAACTTAAAATTTGTACAAGTCAAAATTTTATTTGCTCACTTTAACATCTCTCTCTCTCTCTCTCTCTCTCTCTCTCTCTCTCTCTCTCTCTCTCTCTCTCTCTCAGTTGTCACCCTGTGTCTGGTGAGTGCTTGTGTCAGCCTGGTTGGTCAGGTGTGTACTGTAATGAGACGTGCGCTCCTGGATTCTACGGTGAGGAGTGTCTGCAGGTGTGTGAGTGTCAGAACGGTGCAGACTGCCACAGTGTGACTGGGGAGTGTAACTGCGCACCAGGCTTTAAGGTAAACACACGTTCTGAATTCAGCATCTTCAATAATGTAACGGAAATTTGATTGCAGTGCAGCTTCACTGGCTGCAAACTATTAGTAGGAAGTTTGGAAACTGTAATAAAGTGAAGAAATATTAGATGTGTCCATAAAGGTAACAGAGTGTGGACGATTCCTGAGCTCTAATTGAACATCCTCATAGCCTTAAAAGTGATCAAATCTTAAATAAAAGATTGAATAAAACATCTATTGGTGTCTAGTTGCAATATCTTGATATACATTCATATGTGTTCTTTTATTAAAATAGCTATATTTTATAATGGTAATGCAGTACTGTATGTTACTAATTTTGTCAGTAACATACAGAATAGCATGAAATGAATGCAAGCATGAATAGAATTTCTTGTTTTTTTTATTTTAAAGTTAATAATGTCTTTGTTTGATGAACATAGCTGAAAGAACACAGGTTTGGTTCTTGACATCTCGGTCTACTCCAGCCATTACATGGACTTGTTCAACTGCATCAGCAGCACAGCTCATTTAATTTAATGAAGGATTGATTAGGCACTTATTGAGCGGTAACTGTAAACTCAGGGGTTCCTTGAGAAGAGCTTTGGAGCCTTTTGTTTAACCTCAAAATCCCAAGGCTAATTGTTCAGTAACCACATTGATTACAGTGCAAACTGGTTGTGTTATTCTTAGGTTACAAAAGTGTGTAAGAAAAAACTTTACACGTGCCAGTGGGTCCTGGCCATTTCAGGGCTTAAGGGAACATGCTCGGCACTCATCAAATCACAATATATTGTTATTTATGTCTTTGTATTTATTCGAATGTTTTTTAAACAAATGCTTACTGCCCGGCTAAATTATGTTACTTATCACTTTCCAGTGCCTGGGACTTTTGCACAGTATTTTAAATGAAGCACTTAGTTGTTGTTTTTAGTATTTCATGTCTGAACACATGCACATTTACCAGGTTGTCTGAGAAATGGAAACAGGTAATGGACTCCTGATGAATTGTTTTTTCAGGGTGCCAAGTGCTCCATCCCCTGTCCTGCAGGGACATATGGAGTAAACTGCTCCTCTGTGTGCACTTGTAAGAATGGAGCCATGTGTTCTCCAGTAGACGGGTCCTGCACATGTAAAGCAGGTAATTAAAGATGATTGAATCTGGGAAGTTTTTACATTTTCACTTGGTCATGTCGTCAAACAGCATTGTAAAATGTTTAATTGTAAGTGTTTGACGTAGGATGCCCTTTGTTGCAAACACAATGAAAAGAATAATTTAAACCAAAATATGTTTTCTGTTACTTTCTGATCAGTTAAATAGCTTTTTATGATAGGTTAGTTTGATGCCAGCAGTACTCATCCACATGGACTGGATTAGGCAATGAAAGTGATTTGTTGGTTTATAGCAGATTTTACAGTGGCTGTTAGTTTGAACACTGTTTTTCATGTTGGTCTAATTTTCTTGATATATAGAATCTGAAATAAGAGATATTAGAAAAGACACCATTCTTATTCACCTAGATCCGTGTCCTGTACATGGCAATCATGTTGTGGCTGTCCAGACTTTTCTTTATGCACTTTCGACCCTCAGGCTGGCATGGAGTTCACTGCTCTATTAACTGTCCCAGTGGTACATGGGGACTGGGCTGTAACCTCACCTGCAAGTGCGGAAACGGTGGAGCGTGCAATGCTCTGGATGGCCATTGCACCTGCGCTCCAGGCTGGAGAGGAGAGCGATGTGACCTGCACTGTCAGGTTAGTGCTGTGAAAATTCTCATACACCTGGATTCATACTCTGCATTGAAAAAAGCATTTAAATTGTCTAGATTTAAATCTGTGCACTGCTTCAACATGAATAAAATGCCATCATGAGAAGGATGAGTGATATAGCAAAAGGATAAAGCAAAAGGATGAAGGATATCCAGAAGGATGAGTGATATAACAAGAAAATATAACATTATGGTATTTACAAACAAGGCTGGACAAAATTAGAAATGAGCAGATCAGAGGGACAGTGAAGGTGGAGCAGTTTGGAGATAAAGCCAGAGAGGCCAGGTTGAGATGGTTTGGACATGTGTTGAGGAGGAATAGTGGATATATTGGGCAAAGAATGTTGGAGATGGAGCTGCCGGGCAGAAGGAGAAGAGGTAGACCTCGGAGAAGGTTTATGGATGTAGTGAAGGTGGACATGGAGATGGTTGGTTTGAAAGTAGAGGAGGCAATGGATAGGGCAAGATGGAGGCAGATGATCCGCTGTGGCGACCCCTAAAGGGAGCAGCCGAAAGAAGAAGAAGATGGTATTTACAAACATTTTTATGATGCAAAATTAGTTGTTCTTGAGTTCAATTTCTGATGCAAAGCACCTCATGGATCTAGCCAACTACCCATCTTATTAACTATCTAACTACCCACCCAACTAACTAGCTAACTAACTAACTTGCTCACCTGCTCACTCACATTTAGCTGGCTAAAGGTTCTCCACAAGGGGCTGCTATTAGCATTCCAGCAGTTCTTGGTGCTTCGAAAGAGCAGTACCTTGTAAAACTGCCTCTATATGTACTTGTTTTTTATGTCATGCAAGAAAAACTACAGTATTTAAGAAAAATCAAATAAGTGGTGAAAATAAATGAATAAATAAGTCTGACATTCACTACTCATGGATCACCTACTTGTCTAGACCTTAGACAACTAGCTGATCAATGTTCTAGAAGTAATCCAATATATATTGATCCAATATATATGATATTCAATGATATATTTTGTTACATATCATGATAATATAATAATTTATTATATAATGTTATTGCTACACTTTGCAATTGTGAAATATCTATATATACCTTGATTTATCAGAACACTCACAGAAACTCAAGGAGTGTCTGTGATTGGGAAGGATGCTCACAGCACAAAATAAACAATTTGGTGAGTTTTCTGTTACTTTAGTTAAACAGGTTAGGGGCCCCATTTGCGTAGCTCCCTGCGATGTCAGTATTGCAAAGGCCAGTATGGTAAAACCAGTTAAAATTGTTGTTGTATTGTCTTTCAACAATTGTGTTTATGTAACAGATTTTATTTGTGTGAAACATTTAAATGTATGTTTAAAGCAAGTAAATCCAAAGCTCTAAGTTTTTTAGTGTATGTGTCATGCTCCTAAGTCCTGTGCTTACTAAGTTTTAACAGTGTAATAAATCATAAAACTTTTTTTCATTCAGCTCAATGCCTTTATATGTACAAAGACATGTTTGTTTGAAAACAACTTGTGGGGTTTATATTTACTGCATGCAATAACACATTGAGCATTATTTTGGATCAGCAAAAGTCTCACTTTAGGAGAAACCACATGCTCTGGATGAAACAGCATGGGTTTGATTTGCAGCCTTTCTTAATCACCCAGCAAAGTCACTTTTCTTTTAGAAATCCTTTTTTTCAGAAAGAACTTTGCGGATTAATGCAGTTACTTCAAAATCCTCAAGTCACAAGGTTAAATCGAGCACATTTGTAGAATACTTCAAATTTCTTCAAGCAAACAAAATGCTATGCTTTTTATAATTTTGAATGTACAGTTCAGGACTGAAAACATCTATGTGATATGCAAGGTACAATGAAATTTATGAAGTTAGCGTAAAACTCTAAGACTGCATAGTATGTCTTTATATAATTTGCAGTTTGTTGATCTCATTAGGCTGGTCATATAAAAGAGTCATCGTGTTTCCAGGTATTATGCAGTACTTCTATAGCCAAAATTAGGGAGGGTTCTGAAATTTACTGAGTGGTTTTGTAGTAAAACTTTGTGTATTGTATGATGTGGTTTCTTCAGGATGGTACTTATGGGATGGACTGTCGAGAGCGTTGTGACTGCAGTCATGCCGATGGCTGTCACCCTGCCACTGGGTACTGCCGCTGCCTTGCTGGCTGGACAGGTGAGCTTTCTCAGTGCTATTATCCTGAAAAGGTGACAATGTATCTATTGAAATGTTGTCCTATGAATATTACCTTGGGAATATTTAGCCAACAAAACAAATGTACACAAAAGCAAATTTTGCCTTTACAGAATATTAGACCAGCCAAGGCATATTTAGCTTGCATAGATTTCCACATTACTTAGCATGCTAATTTAACCTTGTACAATATAGCTTCTACTGCTGTTTTTAGCTATGCAGTGTACTTTTGTGCATTTTTTAGATCATAGAGTGTCTTATGTTGCTAGAAACCACATAAGCAAGGCTTATTGAGGTTACTTGAGGGGTCAATTTCATGGAAATCTAATTTAAAAAAACATTTTATTTTAATATTAATAATATTAATATTATTTTAATATTTCAACTATATTGATAGGTGAAAACATATCATTCATTTCCCAGTTCATAGAGACCACATGAAAATTACATAGCAAAAAAAAGCTTTTTTGAATTGTTTAAAAAAATACATTTACATATATCCACCTGTTCAGCCTACAACAGTTTAGCTTTGCTCTTTCATATTGAAGTTATAAGGAGTGTTTCAGCTAAGACACACAATACAGGCTAGAGACAAATAGAGATTGGAAAATAGACAAAAATGAATTATGTGCATAAACAAATGTTAAAAGTAGAGGAAATAATAAAACATGAGAAAAATGTAAGATAGGGGCCCTTTAAGAACTTGCCATAGTTTGAGGCAACTGCATGATGACTTAGGCATGTAGTTTTCATGATGTTTGCTATTAGGATGCTAGCTTTGATTGCTTGTTAGCTAAATTAGCTCCAGTGCAAAAGTGAATAAGCAATATTCAGACAACTTGGTTCTGTTTGATTGATTAGACTTGGGGCAAGAAGAATTGTGTACAAAGTTTTTCTTGATGGCTATAATAGCTGGCAGCAAATGTTATTACGCAAAGAACTTATTTCACACTTCAGAGAAGTAGAAACCTCTTTTTTCGGGTCTCCACTCCTCATCTCCCCTGTTCTCTGCTCCTCTCCCCTCCTCTTCTCTCTGGGATGTTTACTATGCGGCCAGCATACTGATGATTTTGTCCCAACGTGCCGGCCCTATAAATACTCAGCCATTTCTTCAGAGCTACTTAGCCTGAGTTTATCGCCAGCATTCCTCCATCGCCTAGCAACGCACACAGACCCTCAAAGAGGCCTTTGTCCTTAGTCTTGGCAAGGCGCTCCATCACAATGCTGCTTATCGCCACACAGCTTGAGGGGGGACAGACTGAGACATACACAAAACAGAAAGAGATATACAGAAACTCTCCTAAATTATCATATCAGAGTTTGTTGAAGTCTTTGTGGCTGCCAATGCTAAGAAGTGTCCTCATGTGTTAAATGCAGACAGATATGAGCTGCTTCCCTCTGATTGACCCAAACGTCTCCCTAACTGTGCTGCGATAAAGTATACTTGAGGGATACAAGGCACCCCCAGCAGGATTTAATTGGAACAGTCTTCTCCCCTCCTACATGAGCCTTTTGCTCCCAGAGTGTATGTTTCTCTACCTTGTGTAGTTTTTTGTTTTCCTTTTACTCCCTCTTGTCTAGTAGGAGATTTTATTATTCCAATTTCTACAAAATGACAAGTTGTTTTTCTGCCATAACATCTTAAAATGAATGATTGGGAGCCAAACAGAATATACAGTAAAGCTTTCAACAATGACTCGTGTGGACTGTTGGCTGGCCTGAGCTCCATCTGGCTTCAGATTTTGCCTCTGAAGCCAACTCTGTGGCCTAGACCCACTGGAAAATGAATAATCAAGCAAACATGAAATTCATCAAGCTAATAAGCTAATTTATTAGACAAGGTCATAAAGCTGAAGCTATACCGAGAGAGAACCCTGCAATCTACAGACTATACACTGGCCTTCTCTTCTACTATACTTCACCTCTCCACTGTTACCCTCTGCCTCAACATTTATACTTCATGTGTTCAAATAGATTCCAGTAAATATTTAAAATTGTCATGTTTATTAAAGGTGTGAAAGCACATTAAACCCACCCCTTTCTGAACACAGCATCAAAGCAGTGTTGGATATATCCCACAGTTCAATGCAATGTGGACATTCTAACATTTTGTTTGAGAAATATTAGGGAAGGACATTAACATCACGAGTAGGGATGTTTTTTTTTGTAGGACTTTTATGGTAGCAACAAAAAGTCTAGACTATATCAAAAAATTTCATGTCATTCAATACCGAATTTGAAGACGGTCAGCATCTGTGAGCCAATAAACATGCTTGTTTTAAAATCTAAACTGCTGATTGGCTGGCTAAAGTACACTCCATACACATGTTATTAATGTCAACCCTACTGGATTATTCTGTTGTGATCAGTAAACATACCCACTTCCAGCACCTCACACTCTTTTCTGGTTTAAGCCACACCCACTTTCAGTTTGTGACTTAACAGAAGGTAATGAAAAGTATTGTTCAGGAATTGGTACTACAGTCAAAGTATGGGTATTAGTATTGATATTGAAATGCTTTATCAACGCCCAATGTGGGAATGGCAGCAACTGCCTGCACCACAAAGATATGATAAATGATATTATAAAACCCCTGCAGTTTTAACCGCATGCTCACTTTACATCACATATGTGTGAATTTTAGAAAAACTACAAACTGTAAGTGTACTTTTTCTAAAATTAGGCATTAGGCGGGCTCCCGCCCAATGTTTAAAACAATGGCTCATCCAACATTCAAAATGTATGCAATTTTAGCCTTAACCTGAGTTTAATTGATCATCAAAGACATATTTTCCTCATTATGTTTTCTTGGCACTACTAGGCTAATGTAGCCAAAAAGTTATAAAAGCTTATAGGTGCCATTTAACGTTGCGAAAACTAATTGCCTAAATTAGCACACATTTGCTTCAAAGCATGTTGTGTTGTTAAGAATCTCAAATAGACTTGCTTATGTCATTTTTCAACACTGTATGGCATACAGTTATCTATATAAATGGCAAAAGTATGCTTCAAATTCAGGCTTAGAGATTGGAAGCTACTACTGTTGTCTATAAAAATAGACAAAATTGTTTTGCATAGCTAAAACAATAGTCACAGCCATCTTGAAGCTTCATACTTTTGCCTATATTTCTAGACAGTAACATGTCAAACAGTGTGAAGCCACACAAGAAAGTTTATTTGTGATTATTTAACAGTTCTACGCAGTTGAGGCAAGTGTGTGATGATTTCGATAAGAGGTTTGGACAATGCTAATGGATGGCCATAATGCTCCATTACCATTACTGTGTAAGCCTTGTAGCTCCAGTGTAAAACTGACGAAGCACCAAACATGTCTTAGCTTATCGATAACATTTGGAGTACAGGGAAAACTGTAAATCTGGCCCAACACATCGCTTTAAAATTAAGAAGTACATGTGTTTACTATAAAACTGTGGTCCCACTGCACATTATATTGTTTTCCTTGCTCAACACCCACTCACTAAGGGCTTGTTCATTCAGATTCAGATTCCTTTATTGATCCCAGGGGGAAATTGCAGCTGATTAGTTGGAGTTGGTGTTGGGAGCAGGGAAAACACTGAAATGGTTGTGAGACACTGCCTTAAAACAAGTAAATGCCATCTTTTACACTTGATCATCAGTCAAGGAACATTGTGGAAGATATCATCAAGGACACCTATGTAACCAGGACATTTGCCCTTTGTTTTTGTCCAGGCATATCTATATGTCCTCATGCATTTGGATGGTTAGAATAGACTGTAGCTTTGAACAGGCCATTGTTAATTAAAATCTATGTGTACTGTGTGCATATGTCTCACTGGGAGGCCAGATATCATTGTATTGGTTGGATCCTGTACTACAGAGGTGTACTCTATGTATTTTTGGTAGGATATCTGTGTGTATCATTTTTGTTTATTAGCCAATTTCTTAGAAGTTCCTCTATCTGTGTGTTTTTCTCCATCTCAGGGATCCACTGTGACAGTGTGTGTGCTGAGGGCCGCTGGGGGCCGAATTGCTCTCTGCCCTGTAACTGTAAGAACGGAGCATCGTGCTCACCTGATGAAGGGACCTGCGAATGTGCTCCTGGCTTTAGAGGCACCACCTGCCTGGGGAGTGAGTATTCTGTGCTTGTGTGATTTGAATTAAGGATACTTTTTTAAATCAAGACAAATCAAATGGGTAGATCTGTACACAACCATCTAAGCATTGGCCTCATCAGGAGATTGTGAGTTCGATCACAAGTGATGCTCTTGCCATCTGTGGTTGTGCAATTGGCCTGGCTCTTTTTGGGTGGGTAGGATGCTAGCCAGTGCAGTCATTTGTCATCTGACAGAACAGAACTGGTGGTTAGTGTTCTCCTGTTTCACATGACTTGAAGGAAGCTCATGTTTGCCTTCACTCTCCTATCGCTGGTTGTATGGTGTGTTTGGGGGAGTCCTGACTAATGGGTGCAACTGAATATGACAAAATATGGGAGAAAATTACATAAATACAGTTTTGTTTCATAAGACCTCTCATTTTGCTAATATTTGTGTTCATGTAATATGTTTTATTTGTGTACAAGGACATTTGAATCATGTACATTCGAAGCACCATTTTTTCTGTGTGACTATAGCTGAAAATCACAGGACCCTACCCTCCTTGATCTCCTTATGATCCCTGCCTCTCAAAATTCATTCAGTGAAATGACTTATTAAAATCTGAATTATACATTGTTTAAAATAACAATCACAAAACAGTTTTGTCAAGTGGTTAATTAGAATGCAGAAGGTTTTATTAAAAATTTACTATCACTAGTGAGTATATGTCTGTGTATGTACAGAATTTATGTGAGAGAATGGCTGACTGTAATCAACATGCTAAAAACGTGTTGGCCTAGAATATACTTGATTCAAATGTGTGCATCTCTTCTACATGAATGCAATACATCAACTCTGTTCTTGCCAAAAATATTGAATGGAAAAAATGATTGTGATTATTTTTAACTTTTCTCAACATTTCTGTAGATTTTCACTATAAACACTAAAACTGATAGTATCTTCAGATGTTGTATAGAGCTTAGGTCAGCTCTTGCTTTCCAGCTGTTGTCCTGATGTTGTCCTAATACCTTTACAGTCTGTTCTCCGGGTTACTTTGGCCACCGCTGCAGTCAGACATGTCCACAGTGTGTCCATAGCAACGGCCCCTGTCACCATGTGACTGGCCAGTGTGACTGTCTTCCTGGTTTTAAAGGAGCTCTTTGCAATGAAGGTGAGAATGACTCAAAGTTATGCTTCGTCAACTACATTTATGTCAGTGATGCAGGCCAGCATGACTGGCCTCAGCTTGAGCTAGTTTTGTTATTTTTTAAGAACCATATAGGCCAAAGGTGCCTAATGGCAGTCTTGGAAAACTATATTCCAGTACAGTTTGGACATTTTACTGCTTTAACTTAAAAATTTGCTTTGGAGTTGTATCAAGTTTGTTTAAGCAAGGAAAGCATGTTCTCTAGGAATTAAGATGGACACATAATGGTGTACACCTTTTTAACCCCTAAAACTCCAGACTTATTCATTTCCATTCCATATTCCTATTAATTTAATAATCTCGAAGATCCCAAATCATGGAAAATCTACCTTTTCTATCTATGGAAATTTAAAAATAAAATAGTTAGATGTAGCTTGCAAAATTAAACTCCCCATTCCACACATGAAACTAAACTGCAAAACCAGGTTTTTATTATTTAGATGGTGGATTATTCTCAACACTGAAGTGACCCTGGTGTGGTTGCGCTGGTACGAGTCAGTCAGACACAGAAGTGCTGCTGGAGTTTTTAAACACTTTGTCTATTTACTGTCTACTTTATTATACACAACTACCCTGTTGGTCTCCTTTATATGTGCCAAGTCAGAGACAAGAGCTCATCTGTTACTGCAGTTTGAGTTGGTCATCCTCTAGTTCTTCATCAGTGGTCACAGGATGTTGTTAGCTGAATATTTTTGGTTGGTGGACTATTGTCAGTCCAGCAGTGACACTGAGGTGTTTAAAAACTCCAGCAGCACTGCTGTATCTGATCCACTTGTACCAGCACAAGACACAGTAACACACCACCTCCACACCAGTGTCACAGCAGTGTTGAAAATAATCCACCACCCAAATAATACCTACTCTGTGTTGGTCCTGTGGGGTCCTGACTGTTGAGAAAAAGGGTAAAAGTAGTATACAGAGAAGTACATGGACTACAGTCTGTAATTGTAGAACAACAAACTACAGATATCTGGTAAATCGACTTGATAAAATGGACAATGCATATAGAGACAAAGAGTTATAATAAGATATACTAAATGTGCTAATATATTGTGCAACCCTATGTCATATAAGCAATATCTCTGAGGAGCTAATAGTACAAAAACTCTCTGGACAGTGTGTCCCAGTGGCAGGTTTGGAAAGAACTGTGCTTGGACATGTACCTGCACCAACAACGGCACATGCAACCCCATTGACGGCTCCTGCCAGTGCTATCCTGGCTGGATTGGCAGCGACTGCTCTCAGCGTGAGTACAAAAAAACAAAATGTTTCCCATCTCTGTTTCTCAAAATGGGGTCAGTGTACCCCAGGGCCAAAGAACCAGTGATGGAGGTCCAAAGCAAAGCAAAATGTTCATGCACACTAAAACAATATTGAAACAGAGAGTGCCCCCAAGAGTGTACAAACTGCACCAGTTATGCAACATCTCTTAAAGCATTCATCTGTGGTATAGCACTCTGTAAAAAGAAACAGGTGTCCTCCACTTACATTTGTTTCCTAGAGACAGGTGCTATGTGCTCCCTGACCTCTGCGGTGTTGTTTGAGGACATGATTTATATCTTATTGACAGTTAGCCCTGCAGTAATATGAGCACATTAAATTAGGCCTCTTATGCCTTGCACACAATCAGAACATGTTAAAAACCACACACAGTGTGTTATTGTTTTGTTAAGAGTGACACATCATGTGTTACACATACATTGTGACTTTACAAGTACATTTTGAGAGTGAAACACTGACCCCTACTTTGACCCTGGCAAACATAGAAATGCTCTTAGCCTGTCCAAACTCTCCAAAGTATTTGCTAATGTCAACCGTTTAAAAGCTTACTAACTTTTTCTTTTTTTATATGCAATAATAACTTGTACAATGTCAATGATAAGAGAAAAGATAGTTATGTTCAATGTTGCAGGAATTGTGTGAATAAGAAGTTATTAAATGACCAATAAACTGCTTTTATTAAGTTATCTGTATATCTGATTTGGATCTGGATATCAACTTTGTTATTATTTTATTCTCAGTGGTAGACGCCACTCTCATTTTAGTAGTTTAAAAAGCTTTATTCACCATTCTGGACACATCTAATATTTCTTAAAGTTTATTTACAGTTTTCTAGAGTTCTTGTAATTATTTGAAACCTGTGAAGTTGCTCCGGACAAGCATAATAAATATATAATAGAATATTATTTATACACTAATAAAAAAGCTTTACATTACTGAAAACAGTGATTCTAAACTTTTAATAGCAACTCCAAACTTTTAAATAGTGTGTAGTCCCAATGGGCGTCCTCCTTGTTGAGATGAGAGGAGCCATAATTGTTGTTTCAGGCTGCTTGCTAAAGAATGGCTATGGTGCCCCCTGTTGGCTGTGTCTTGAAAAGTCCATTCAAAATGGTACTACATTTCTGAGACATCATGTTTCTCAAGCTTACATAACTACTTATAAGAAATAACAGATACACAGAAGAACAGAATAATAAAATTCCTGAGGCATTTCTTTGTTAAACTTGCAGCTTTATCCGACATATTAATACGATTGTTTCTATTTGTTATTATTTTGCACCTGCATGTCCAAATATTTGTAGACACCTGTTCATCCAACATTTTTTCTGAAATCAGGGGTATTAATGGATAGTTTGTCCATCCTTTCCTGCAGTAACAGCCTCTACCCTTCTGGGAAGGCTTTATACTAAATGTTGGAACATTGCTCTAAGGATTTGAATAATTAAGAGTTTCTGAATATGTTTGACTACAAAAGTATGAATATACACTGTAAATCTGTTTTAACTGTACTTGTGTGTGGTGTTATAGCTTGTCCTCCTGGTCACTGGGGCCCGAACTGCATCTACACATGTAACTGTCATAACGGCGCATACTGCAGTGCCTATGATGGCGAGTGCAAATGTACACCAGGGTGGACAGGACTTTACTGCACACAGCGTAAGTCTCTCTCGCTTTCAGCTTTTAACCATGCCTTCATGCATGGTGTGGCAACTCATTCTGTAATAACTGCTTATGATATGATAACTCTGATAAATCTAATTAAGATTATACAATCATTGTATTCTATATTGTAAAATCTAAAATCTAATATGTTTAATATGCCCTTTACAAAATATGCAATACAAACTAAGTACCAAAATGGTCCTGACTGTTCTATTTTTGAGGACAGGATTCCAGACTGGTGGTGGATCAGATGCCACATTTTGACTATGATGAATGTGACTAGTAACGCTGTATTAGAAGAATCCATTGTTCAGTCCATATTTATTAGAATTTGGTGCAACAAAGTATAAAAGTATAGAAATCTTGACGTTTTAAATCTAGACACAGCTTTTTTGTTGGTTATATCCTCTTTTGCATCTCATGAGGCAGCTCAGACCAGATCTTCCAACAGCAGAAATGGGAGAAATTAAAGAGAGGTGTAGAAATAGGCAAAGAAAAGTTTTCATATTCATCACAATTTTACTATTGACAACGTTACATATCGCTGATGTCGGAAAAAAACCTCATAGTTTTTGACATAATCTGAAAATGTCGGATACCCTTTACATCATGTGTAAATGTAATGATGAATGCAATAAACAAATTGGCCCAAAATGACTTGGAGAAAATTCTGGTGCCATTGACTTACATGAAAAATAAAATGTTTTTGATTCTCCTGTATAGTTATTATTTTGGAGATACAAGGCTTTGTTCTGACAACAGCAATATATATAAACTCAGAAGAAATGTGTAGTTTCACTAGTTATTTTGGATAGTAAAGTGGTTATATTTGTGCTGTCTGCAATGTGACCTCTGGTTCCTATCACCAGCACAGAGTCGGTAAGTTTCTCTACAATGCACGATTTTACATCAAACCACTATGATTGACTTTGTTTATATCTTTATGACGGAATTCTTCAGCAGAGGAATTTTTCCTCTTTAAAGCAGAAGAGACCTATGAGTGTATGTAAAGACATTATAAAGCAAGAAAGCATGTGTTTGTCATTTCAAGCAAATTAAAAATAACACCGAATCACAGTAAAGATATGAAGATTTTAGCATGCAATTACATCAATTAATTGAATTACATCAATTATTAATTTCCATTATATTACATACTACTAACATCTTGTATTATGCCCAAAAACCTTGTTTACCTTTGTATTTTTACAGGATATTATTATATCATGAGTGGTTACATTACTTTGCCACTTTAGACACAGCTACTATATCGTAAGCAGTTGTTACTCTGAGTTGCTGCACTTCTTGTTTGATGTTGTTGTTGTTTGGTTTGTTTGTTCTACAGTAAATCATATGGGAATGGATTTCAAATGAAATAGTCCTGTGTGCAATGGCAACAGTATCTAACTGCATATTCAATACATATGATCAGTGGATGTGTACGCATTGCAGGCTGTCCGTTAGGTTTCTATGGTAAAGACTGTTCCCAGACCTGTCAGTGTCAGAATGGTGCAGACTGTGACCACATCTCTGGGCAGTGTACCTGCCGCAGAGGCTTCATGGGACGACACTGTGAACAAAGTGAGTGAGCAGGGCCTGGAATCATGTGATCACAGTGAATAGAGCCAATGGTGTTTTGGGCTAAAAATGACTTTGCTTTTTAAACCTGAATGACGTAGATGTAGCACAGTGTTGCATGGTGGTAATGATAAGGTAACCCACCTCTCTGTTTGTGCTCTCAGAATGTCCTCCAGGAACATATGGCTTTGGCTGCCGGCAGGTGTGTGACTGCCTTAATAACTCCACCTGTGATCACATGACTGGGACCTGCTACTGCAACCCAGGCTGGAAGGGCGCACGGTGTGACCAAGGTAAGGTTCTATTGAAAGAGACTGAATGAGCTGCACGACATCATGCTGCATTTCGAGTGTTGAGAATTTGCTACTAACATTCAAATGTGGGGACAAATTGACTAACAGTTTTAACACTGTTGTGATTCACTAAAAAGAGGCAGCAGCTGTTTAGCATCTGTAATAAGATGAAAGGGTCGCTCTCTGTTTTTTGTGCCTTGGACTTATTGCCGTATTTATAGGAGTTTCCATCTCAAAGCACAAAATACTGGTAAGAAATGATTGTATTGACGCTTATTCTTTTACTAAGGCTGATTGTAAATCCTGACTGTGTGTTGTTTAATACCAGAGAACAGCTCATCTTATTTTTGGCACTAACACTGCTGCAATTGTTGTTGCTGAGAGAAAGAAAAGAGTTTGAGACACATTTATTTCTCTTCAATTTAAACAAAAATGTTGTAAACACCTGCCATGTTGTATTAAAAAAAGTTTAACCTGTTTGTTTTGGTAGGGCAGTGTTTTAAACTATTGGTTCCTAATTGTGTGCATATATGCCTCACTCGTCTAAGTGTCTTAAGAGCAGGGTTTGTCTAAATCATTGTCTAAACTGTCCAAAAACAAGTATCTCCATTTTTTTCTGATTTTCATTTTACTACACTATTTGAGCACACCAGCTGGCTTTAGGTTGTGTGAGAATTTCACGATGAATGGACTAACAAAAATGCTCCAGAATTACTTGAAATAAAATCTCTTTACAGTAACTTACATGATACTTTAAGAAAGTTTTTGCCCTCTCTTGTAAATTTTCCATTTTGGAGATACTTGTTCTTCTTTGAACTATTATGAAACTCTTTTTGCTATGCAGTCATGGCTTTACTCACTTACTTTGTCAAAATATCTTATTTTCTTAAAAGTTTGACATATGTCAAAAATATCACTTTTTCAAAGAGTAACAACTAAATCTCAAGAAAATAAGTCATTATTTCACCCTAAAGAACTACAATTTGATCAAGAATCAGAGAAGGAAAAAGGTTTTGCTGCCTCCCAAACCACACGCCTCTATACTAATGAATGGTCAAATGGTGGTGCACTATTTTCACACACTATTTAATGCTGTCATATGTGGTTATTATGCAACTCTTTCCTCCTACCTGGCAGAAACGAGTCAAACATGTGGTGATATTGTGCTGCTCATATGTCAATTATGAAGTTGCACCTGTACTCATTTACACTGAATTTCTTCGTAGGTAAGGCATTAAATAAGCAGCAAATAGCAACCAATAATGTTTGATAAATCTGGCCCATAGACCACCATTGTGTTACTAGATACTAGAATTAATTTACTATTTCAGATCTAAGCCTAAAAGTTGCTGCTTGAGAAATGGGCATATCTTTATATTTTTCACATACAATGGCTTATCCGTCCAGCCTTAAAACATTTACTTTATGTGGTAAATAGCAATTTAACTATTTTTATAATTCAAATAAATACTTAAAATGAAACAGTACATGAAACAAAGCAGAACAAAATAAACAGGTTGCATCAGGGCAGTCCAAAGTGTGGCCCGTGTGCCCTAGAAGATGTTTGGCTTGGCTTGCCAGTTTCTCTAACACCACCCCCTCACCCAATGAGAGAACAATTACAGTCAAAAGTTGCAAAGGTTTGGGCAGCCCAGTCAAATAACATGTTTTGTTGATGATTTAGGTGAAATTAAGTTAACACATTCTCTACAAACAAGACAGTTTGCAAATGTAATACACTGTTACTGTTTATTTACTGAATTTAACATATTGAAAAAAATAATTAATTTGTCTACGCAGAAGTAATGGCAAGTAATGTTCTTAATTTTTTTCCAGTAAAAAGAAACTGTGTACTTAAATTTGCAGAAATATGGTACATGTGTTTGTTCCCTGTAGATTATTGCCCATTATTATACCATATAAATTCTTATTTTCCTCTTAATATTGTGTTTCTGAAATTCTTTAGTAACAAACTTTAGTGTAATGTTATACATTGAATGTTCTGATGAAATCTACCTACATTCTTTATTTGTATATTGGCTCTTGGCCCACCTGAATCATTGCACTTTTGCCCCCAAGACAAAAATTCTGATCATGTCTGGGTTAGATAAACAACATTTTACAACTATTCAAACTTCAAAAACATTTCACCTTCTGGCTTGTTCCATTTTTAACCACACTGACTTCTCTCTCCTTTTCCTATGTTTAGCTGGTGTAATCATTGTAGGCAACCTGAACAGTCTGACCAGTGCAGCAGTGCCAGTAGATTCCTATCAGATTGGAGCGATCACAGGCATTATTGTCCTGGTGCTGCTGGTGCTCTTCCTTCTGCTCCTCTTCATAATCTACCGGAAAAAGCAAAAAGGCAAAGAACCTGTAATGCCTGCAGTTACTTACACCCCAGCCATGCGGGTCAACACAGACTATGCCATTGCAGGTCAGTACTGAAGCTTAAACTGTTTCACAAGACGTTTCTGTAAATGCCCTTGAGATTGCACATCACAGTGGAAATCAATATTTATGGCTCTCATCCATGGGTTGTGTGCATGTGGCATGAGCCCAGAAGATTACTTGTTTTTGCCAACCCTTGATTAATCAACCAGTACAACAAACAAGAATCATGTTTATTCCAATTGTGTTTATGTGTGTGTTAGCTTGGCATCACTGTTTATTTACAATTTCATAATTTCAAATTCTGGAACTGCTTCTTCAAGGAGGTCTTAGAATACAAAAACAGGGTCCTTTAATTGGTTGCAGAAACTAATGTGATGGTTTGGAGTCAATAGGCTTAATTTGAAAATGCTTTGTCTCCCTAATTGGCTACTTTCTGTCCAGTTTTAACATAATTGCAGGCAAGTTCTAAGAGCAGATTGAGTATAGCAGCTGAATAAAGCTTGGCCTGGACTCCTTCATCAGCCTGGAGTGCATGAAGGCTCTTGGTTTGGGACTAACTTCAGCTGTGTGCTCCATCTTTAATTCATTGTTTATTCTCTGACCTGCTAGTCAGTTCTTGGCAGACACGTTTCCACTCGAATAACTGTACACAGATAATGGAAACACATTCTGTTTACATTCCGACTCTGAACTCTGTCAAATGTGGTTTGAGTGGTCTGATTATAGTCCGACTGTAATGTGCCCTGGGGGGTGTTTACACCTGACTTTTTTTAGTGTGGTCAAGTGCAATGTGATGTAATCTAATCACAGACACAACACATGCTAATGCAAGGTATAAAGAGACCTTTAGGTCTAAAGATATACGCTTAAATGCAAATTCTGTCTTTCCAAAAATGGTGAAATTGATGCCTATAAACGAAATTATTTCAAATACAAACAAAAAATTCTAATTTAAAATGAAATTTTTTTATGTATTCATTTTTTGAGTCTTAAAATCAGTGTTATTTATTTATAACTAGTAGTTGTTTAGTTATTTAATATTCATAATTCATAAATGTGAAATATTAAGCATTTACTGTAAAAGAGTTCACTGAACTTCAAATAGGAAGTTAACAGAAATTAAAACACAATTTATTGTTCTGTTAACTTACTATTAGAAATTCAATGAACCTTTAAGTCATTGAAATTTTGAGGCAGCCAGGTTACTTACTTTTTAAGTTAAAACATTGAGCAATTTTTACAGTGTAGTTTACCCCTGTGGAGTGGTTAACCTATATCTTTGGAAATGTTATTAAAGGAACCCTTTTTATAAATTTCCAACATTTATGAACTTGTTATACTTAAATATAATAGATTAATGAAAGGCATTTACAGTGGTTTAATATTAATTTTAATAATATTTTATGTCATTAAGTAGATGAGTTACACCAACCAAAAGCAACCAAACACCCATGTGCTGTAAACATGGCAAAACAACTATTACTAACTGTCTGTCTGGTACAAGTTCAGTGTTCAGAGCCTCATGCCTCTCTAATGATTGCATACCTTACATATTAGTTTCATAGTAGTTACTGAATAATTTAAGCTTTAACATTAATAACTGAATTGAATGGCTACAGATTGAAGGGTTATGTGATATTTAGATCTAAAATATTTTTTCATCTTTCTTAGATGCACTACCACAGACAAATGAAGCCCCTGCCAACAGCAACTACTTCTCCAACCCCAGCTACCACACACTGACCCAGTGTACCAGCCCGCCCCATGTGAATAACCTGCCTTATGGAAAGGTGAGCCCACCCACTCTGCCCGGAAAGCAGAGCACTTTTTACCAGTCCAAAGGCAGCTTGTTCTTGTTCAAATTGGCAACAAACAAGACACCCAGGCTTAAAATGATGCAAAAAGAATCCTGCAAAAGCATTTGCAGCCTACTTTTTTCTCTAAGGTATATAGCCAGCAGATTTTGTGTATTTTGTGTTAAACTGTATTTTTGTGCTAAACTGCGTTCAGACAAATATTGACCACTACATTTGATGTTGCATGGGGATTCTCCATCTTTATTATTAATAATTCTATTACAGGGTGAGTCAAAAGTCACAGGACGAGCATCCACTATGCGGTGTTGAAGGTGGTGTTTGTTGCAGATTTTCTCAGCATACACAATTTGTTTGAGATGATCCCAGAGATAAAAGTTGATAATAAAGTAAAAAATAAAATAAAACGGTGTCTTGTGACTTTTGAGTCACCCTGTTTACCATAATTTAACTTTGGTTGGATTTACATATTTGACATATAACATTCAAATGATGCAGAGAGTGTTAAGTATACAAGGTTGTCTGTTGTGTTTGTTCATCATGTTGGTCAAAAACATGTTATTTACAGCCATGAACAAAGTTTGAAAACCCTGGTCAAATGATGTGTTTTGATGATTTTCCAAAACAGAGCACATTTTCTATAAGGAACAAACCTAAATATGAAGTTTTCTCCAGATTTTAGAAGACAAAATGGAACAAATGGAAGAAATAGTATAAAATAAAAAAATGTGGCATAGCTTATGCACATGCCGCGTTTTATGTTTTCTTTTTTCATGTTAAATTCAGCAAATAAACAGTAATTGTGCAGTGAAATGTGCAGATGTGTATTCTCTGTGCAGGATCTGTTAACTTATTTACATTTAGAAAATCAACAAAACATGCCATTTGATCAGGGGTGCCCAAACCTTTGGATACAACTATATATTGGTGCATTGCATGGAGTTATTGCATCAGTTGGCAACAAGTGATAAAGTGATGAAGTGATAAATACACTTATCTTCAGCCTTTTCACTGTGTTTTTAACATGCTAGACAAAGAACAACCAGTTGTTTGTTAACCTGAAGAATGTGGAACCACGAAAGAGGCCGCCTCTGATGGAGCACACTGGAACTCTGCCTGCTGACTGGAAACAGGGCAGCTGCTTCAATGAGCTTGGTAAGCTGTGGCATTTAAAATGGTTTTTAATGTTTTTCCAATACTTTCCTACAGACAAGACAATGACACAAAGACATAATTACATTTACCAAGTATGTGAAGTCCATGAATAAAGCCACACATATGCTAACATTATCTAATTATACTTTTTCTCCAGCATCTGCTTTCACAATTCCTTTGCACTTCTTTGCTTAAAAATGGGCTCTTTATAAAACTAAATCCTTCTGGGATATTTTAATGGAAAGGTAGAAGCATTGTGGTTCATTGCTTCATTTAAATATATTTCAGATGCAAAGTGCTTCTGAAAAAAGTAGAAAATATCAAATTACCCCCCCCCCCCCCCACACCTCCCCAATCCAGGCTTCTGAAGCTATTAAGTCCTTTCATTCCAGCATTATATTCCTCACACATGTTGTCCCTGATATAATATGCCCTCCAGTAAATCTATATGGGCTTGATACTCTTTATTAGCACCACACATTCTTGCAGTGTCAGTGTCATTTTGTCTGGTTGAATTTCCTGTCAGCACTTTCAGCAGGAGGTAATTTGTGCCTTCTGAAAACACTGATTAAAGAGGATTTCCTAATTATCCTGTTTTCCTCTCTTTCTGTCTTTGTTATTGTTTGATTAGGAGCTTATGGAGTTGACAGACGCTACACAGGAAAATCTCTTCGAGGTAAGAAATCTTCCAAATTGTTGACAAATTTACCTTTGTTTGTGGATTGTGCAGTTAAGGTCTAACGTAGGGTTGATGACCATTCACCAACTGGTAAAGTCTGTTAATTTCACATAAGTACAAGGACACATAGTGTCATTGATGTGAAGCATCAAAAGCTATTTTAGTGCCTTCTTGTGGAGAATCCTAAGCCTGCTAAATCTGATAGAGTGAGTCAGTCAGTCTGTCAGTCAGACATTCAGTCAGCCAGTCAGTCAATCAGTCAGTAACTCAGGCCTCATCCATGAAATCCAGAGATTACAAACTTTTTCCCCTCTGTTTTAAAAAAGAATCATCTACACCTGCAGCAAAGATCTCGACATCCACACAAGAATGCCAAAAAATGACTGGAAAACACTCACATGACCATTGCATCCCAGTAAGGGGGAGATAATACCTCCAAAAACACAATATCATTAGCATGCACACTGTGCAAAATATAGAGCATGCCACCAAGCTAACCTGCAGGGCTTTTACCTGTAAGCTATCAGACCTCCACAATTACATATTTCTTACAGTAATTCCAAATGTCATACATAATTCAGTATTTCATGTCTTTTCTGAAAAATAAAAGCTTAAAAGCAAAAGAATGCCTTCTGCTTGCTGTGGGGTTGTTTTCATAGCCATGGCTACACTATCAACTCCGCAACATCCATGCAGTCCTGATCAGGCAAAGAAGCTGAGTTTCTCACGTTATCCACCATATTTGAATTATGGAGTGAGGATTTTTTTTTATCTGTCTTAGATTAAAGATTAAGTCAGATTCAATCATATATCTTTAGAATTGTTGAGGTATTTTTAATACTCTCAGTGGAGGTGACACCCTGTTTACAAGAACTGAGTACAGTACATTCTAATACTAGGCACTATGGTTTAATGAAAAAGTAAAGCCAAATTTAATTATAAACATGTTATCAACTCCCAAATCACCTCTAAATTGTGGAGCACACAGAAACAGCCCAGTCATTAGTCATACTTCAGATAAGAGTTCGGCATGCTCAATAAATGAAAACAGCTACAGACATACAAGTTAACTGTGTGATGTCAGCATTTTTAAAAAGCTCTGTTTTGCCTGTCCATGCAAATACTTATTTAAATCAAGGACAAAGTCAATTTACAAATCACTTTATTCTGGTTTTATTTGCATTTTACCTACTGTACCAAATTTTTTGGGAATTGGGCTTGTATATAGAAAGTAAGAAAAAGATTCCCTTTTCTGCATCTGTACCAGCTTAGGGCTCTCTTGATAAAATAGCTGGAGAATCCTTGGTCCCTTAATAGCAGATGCAGTTGGTCTCTGAATCATGAGAAGTAGTAATTAGTTTAATGAGGCTAGATCACAGGGTCACAGGCTTTTCTAGAGCTTGAAGTAGGTTTTTGGCTATGGCTTATTTTTAATGAACAAGCAATCTAATGTATCTAATTTAGAATAAGAAATCAGAAAACACTTTGTCCAGTAACACATTGTGATTGTAAGATTTATAGACATATAACAACCTTTTCCTTTGTGTAGACGCACAGTACAAATAATGGTCATTAGTTTTGAATTAGTGAAATATATCCATACTGTATTGATGTAATACATTTATATGTAAATCATGGACACACTTTTTTGAAATTTTTTTTTATTCATTGTAAGAACAAAGGTGCATTAAAACATACAATGTGCAAAGTACAAAGTAATTCTTACCTGTACTGTTTTGATCTTTTTTCTAGACCTCGTGAAAGGTGTGCCCTACCATGCCAGCTCCTGCTCTCTCAACAGCTCAGAGAACCCCTACGCCACCATTAAAGACCCTCCTCTCCTGTTGCCCAAAAACACAGAGTGTGGCTATGTGGAGATGAAGTCCCCCGCACAGAGAGACTCTCCATACGCAGAGATACATAACTCCAGCCCTGCCAACAAAAACGTTTATGAAGTTGGTAAGTGACTGAAAGATTAACTGAGTCCATTCTAACTCATTTTGTCGCTGTCAGAACAAAGTCTTCATAAAAGTTTTTTTTCTATTGCTGTTCTCAAGACACAAACCCTTCAGTTGTCATTTCCAGTCATAAACAGCTATTACAAATTATGAAAGATATATCAAAAATGGGCCTCCTCACAACTGTACGTGACCTGGCAGGCCACCAAAACTGTTCCTGTCAGATAAACAGCACTTACAGCTTTAATCTTTGAGAGCTATGAGAAAATCAAGCTCAGCTCTTGCTTTAGATATAAATAAATCCACATCTGTTTCTGTCCATCCTTCCACTGTGAGAAGACAACTTAACACTATGGGTGTGAAAGGATGTGTAGCTGTCAAGAAGCTGTTACTGAGGAAAGAAAATAGACACAAAAGACAAACTCATACAAAGAAGCTGCTGGTGTTCTCAGTACAATGGTCTGACCACCCAGAGTCCAGACCTCGATATCACTGAATGTGTTTGGGTTTACTTGGATTGTGAGAAGCAGAAAATGCAACCAAATTCTAAGACTGAACTTTGGAGGTGTGGAAGAATATCCCTGCAGATTTCTTTGAAAATCTGAAAGGAAGTTTCCTGAAAAAAAAATAGAAGCTCTAATAAATGCAAAGGCAGACACACTAAATACTGAAAAAAATCAGTTATATTTAGTTGTTGAAGCTTCTGTATAATTTTCTATTAAATATTTGTTTGCATGTTTATTAAATGCTTTCTGCTTTTTTCCTGACACTAAAAAATAATGGTTATTTTAACTGGAAATAAAATTTTTTATTTTAACTTAATTTTATTTTAACTTTATAAACTGTCTGTGTGTTTAGCAGACACTCTTACCCAGAGCTATATAGTGTCTATATACGTTTTCACAGCATTCTTTTAATTGGCCATACAGCAGGTCATCAGCATCAACAACAGCTGTGTGTGGTCAAACAGGACATTAGAAGGTTTAAAAGTTCATTCAGAACAAGCTTCTTCTGTCTACAGGAGTGTGTGGATCCACTTGTTGGTTGCTAATACTACCACATGACCTTGTTATGCAAGTTTTTCTTCCTTTTCCTTTCCAGAACCGACTGTTAGTTCTGTCTACACACCTGCCAACAACAACTGCAATGGACCATTTGGCCAAGACCCCTATGACCTACCAAAGAACAGCCACATCCCCTGTCATTATGACCTGCTGCCCACACGGGACAGCCCCCCATCCCCCCACAAAGAGCTCGAAAGTGAATGAGCTCTCAGAGACTTGAATAAAAAAAAGTCCACTGCCATGGCCTCGCCTTCTTTGGTTTCTTTATGCTCACTGGTGACTTGAAACTCACTGTCTGCATATCTTCACATCAGTATGTTAATGGTTTTATTGCTCTTTTTATTGTCATGGTCATTATTCTTAATCATATTCTTTTTTTTTTTTACAAGAAGTACTTCAAGAGAATTTTGCAGATGGCTCTCTTTGCTGTCCTATTGTCCACATTCATACTGGAAAAAATCATGAAGAAATTTAAACGAAGGAGGTGACATTTTTTTGTAGCAGATTTACTCAGTAACTTCAATGAATCATTCCATTCATCGATGACAACATATCACTTGCCTTTATATTGTAGAATGCAAATACAGAGCGAACCTCAATTTATTTTTATAACGATGAAATGTTTAAAGACTTACTCAGTATTAGATATTGGACAGGAGGCTGGAACGTCTTTGTTGCTTTCTGATTTTTTTTGTGTGTGTTTAGACAAGTTATTAGCACTATTGAGAATCTGTATTGTCTAAACAATGTCACAGTTGTACTGTTGTTTTAGAAAGATTTTTATTGTCTGCTAGTGTTTTATCCATACTAAGTTTAACCAAAGGTCAGAGGGCCATAATAACACTTTGTTTTTGTATCTATATTGGCTCTTTTGGTAAATGTATTTATTTAGGACGACCATCCTTCAGTTCTGTTCCTCATAGCCCTGGGTTTGCACTCATCATCACATCATCACTAATGATATAATTGCAGTTAGACAAAGGTTAGATCTCAATGGTAACATGCTTCTCTTTGAATGTTTTTGGATGACAACTTAACCCAACTTGGCCAACTCAGTGTAGGTTTATGAAAAACCCAACTTGGTTATTGGAAACAGATCTAAAATACTCAGGGGTGGAGGAACTGCAGTACTTCTGTACTTGAATATAATTAGACATAAACGTGATAAAGTATTACTTGAGGAAAGATACAAATATCCTATTTGTATTTCCACTTGAGTAAAAGATATTTGCTTTTGAAAGTGCTTAAGCAGTGGTGGTCCTAGAATTTATTTAGGTGTTACTACAGTTTCTGTTTAAGTGATAAGTAAGTTCAAAGAACCCCATAACCATCTCATAATATATCTAAATACACATGATGTAAAAAGAACATTTTATTAAACAGCTCATTCCACACATTCCAAATATTTCTCAGCGTGTTTTACATTCAGTAGTAGATGTGGTAAAATATATCGCCACAAGGTTAATTATTTCAAAGATACCATATTCAGACATGCAAACTTGTCAGCAGTGTTACTTGTGAACAGTGTTATAACACTGAAGCTTTCTGGTGCAACCTGAGAATAAAATACAGGGAAAAAATGATTGCTATAGAATGATTTAGTTCATTAATTTTAACAGCTATACCAATATAAGTCATGTGAAACATTTTACTTTTCAGGTAGATGTATGCATTAAAAACACCATAACAAAGTCTAAAGGTCAGTGTGTAAAATTTGACAGACATCTGCTTTTTGGCTTGTTATCAACAATTATCATAAATAGAGGCTTTTCTAAAAACTCATTCTTCTGTGTTACAAGTTTATACTGACTGTGTAAGATATGTTGTGCTTGGACCCCAGTGATCTCCACTTGCAATGTAATGTATAGTCATTGAGCTCTCAGCCCACAGTTCACATAAATCAAGGTGTTCTACCAAAACAAAGTGACAACTAATTTGGTTGCAAACAATGATAATGTATGCATATTTACATTTTGCACCACCATTCGAAAGAAAGAATTTCTATTGAAGAAAGAAATTATATATATGAAAATGAAACCAACTTCTCTTGTAACTTATTCATGTGTTACCCTTTTAAAACCATTAATTTCCATACAAGTTAAGAATGCATCTTCCTTCTCCTGGGAAGTTACCATTTCTGAGATACAAGGTTTTGTTACGACATTGACAATATATAGAGGATGTACTTTAACTAATATTTTACCAAGAATACTTATACTCAAGTACAGAAATATTGCACTCCACCCCTGAAAATACTCAAGAGTAATAATGCTTAAGCTGGACTTTTGCAGTGTAATGGAAATGTTGATATGGGGTTAAAATCAGACCATTTTTTGTTTTGTCTGGACACAGATAAAGTATTAGAGTATATAGGACTTTTATATGTTTGTGTTGAATGGTACAAGGACAGCCTCCAGTCTTAACCTACTCTGAGCCAGATATTGCATTTGTATAATTGTATATAGCTGTTGTACGTTTTAGAAGAAGATCATAGAACATTGTGTTTGAGAGAGCAAAATACACTCGGTTCTCTGTCTACAGATTGTAATATTGATAATTCCTTCAAAATTACTGTCTATGTCCTACTTTACATTCAATCACAATACTTTGAAGGAATTGAAAGGAGTCAGGAATTGCTGTATGTAAGTTGGCTTTTGGTACAGCAGAAACATTCGTCATTCATCATGTTCAATGTCAGTAAACTTTAATACTGGAGTGGCACTTTCTTCTTTTTCAGTGACCTGATTTCCTGATCTGGGCTTTAAAGTTACTATATTTTCAAGAACTTAATGAATTTGTTAATGCCTCTTTAACATGACAAATACTGTTCAGAGGAAAATGAAAATTTTTTTTGTTAATTTGCATTTTGCGTTACAAACAATAATAACCACTTGAAGAAATCATAGTTTCCAAAAGGCCAGTGCAGATTTGTGTTGACTGAACTGGAAGGGTATATAATAAGTGTTTCTGTATATATTATCTACGGCATCTTTTTTTTCCCTAATGTTGTGTTTTTTGTAAGAACAAAATGAAATTGCACAATTTTCATTCTCTTCCCCAAAGAACACCCATGACAATGATATATGCCTTGTACTACCACATTTCTCACATGCTTTGTATTGTATTTTATTTTCCAGTAGCTTATACGAACTGTATGTGCAATTTTGCTTTACAATAAAATGAGGAAAATGTTTTAAGTAAACTGTATTTGTAATGCAGTGTTTAGTTGCTTAAATAATTACATAAACACAGGATTGCTTTGCAGTGTTTACCTCATTTAGTCACTTATTTTCATTGCATACTTAATTCTCAATCTGCAGAACTAGGAGTCAGTTTTAAGCATGTGGTTTGTGTGGCTGAACTTAGGTCATTCATGTATATGTGTGCATACGCTGCACGGAACCAACACACTAAATCATTTAATCATGTTTGTCTAGAAAATCACGAAGTGGGTTACACAAATACTCACCTTGATTAAATCCTAAAACATTTTTTTCTGTTAATCTGATTGTTCTAGATGTAGACCTCAGCTTTTTTCAAATGTACAAACAATTTTCATATTTCATTTAGTCATTCAGAGTGATTTAATGCAAATTGGCACATTGTAGACAAAAAGCAGAGCTACTTGTGTTTTCTGAGTCTTTATATGTAATGATAATAGTGAAATAGTGATGAATCCAGAAAGGACATCTGACATGACTGTCTTTTTTTTTCTTTGGGGCCTATTTTTTATTACAATACCCTGCATGTACTACTCTGCCATGTAGGGCTTTAAATAAATCACAGCCATCATAGAACAATGTCGCAGGCATCAGGCAGTCTACCATTTCTCGTGTCAGCATTGTGTGAGGTATCTTAAAGAAGCATTAAACACTTTGGATGCCTGGATCCCATCACCACCACTGTCAACAATTCGGATTTGACAAGTTTCTCTAGAATGGAGCATTTCAGAACAAACTGCTCTGACTGATTTTATTTACATCTTAACCATTTGACTGGGAATTCCACTGATTTTTCATTCAACATAATTAAACAGATAAGATGTAAACAAAGTCATTCAGGGTGGTTTTGTGTGAAATGCTTTGTTCTAGAGAAACTACCGAGTCTGAATTCACACTGGAGGTGATAGGAACCAGACGTCCGAAGATGTTTACGCCTCTGAAATATCTCCTTCACACACAGTTATTACATGAAATGGTTAGATATGTGCTGCCGAATGTCTGAGACATCGTTTTACAGTAGTTGTGTGACGCATTTGAAACAATTGATGTTGATTTATTCCTGGTGGAGAGATACAAGGAGGGTGTTCTAAGACATAATGAAAACTTATTATTTTTAGATTTATGACTACTTTACCACCATCAGCTTTACATATACAAAAATTCAGAAGAGCACATGTAGGTTCACTGGTAGTTTGGGGAAGTAAATAAAACGGCTATGTTTGTGTGGTGTGACCCCTGGTTCCTATCACCGTCACTGTAAAAAAACCTGAGACGGCTAATTTCTTTAACCGCTCTCAAATAATAAGTTTCTACTGAAAACTGTGTGGGAATTACAGACATTTTTCCAGAAAACCAATCAGTTCACAGCTTTAATCCGACTCTCCTCCTACCGCGACTTCAGACGTGGCAATCGGTGACGTCACCCAGACGCGGCCATTTTCGACGCGGATCCGCCGAGTTCGGACTTGGAGCTGCTGGATGTAAATTCGTCTTCTGTCAGCTTGGTTGAGGAAACAGAAGTGCCAGGTAGGAATGGGTCACAGTCCGTAACGGAGCGCTTAAACAGACCGTACTGTCCAGTTACCGCTGCTGTCAGTCTAAGCTCGTCAGGGAGCAACCGGAGCTAGAAGGCTAACGAGGAGTCCAGCTCTTAGCTTAGCTAGGTTAACATGCTAGCTAGCTAACTACACTCAGTAGCTCTTTAATTCCTAACGCTATTTTTGATATGTGCCATTGTTTCCAGTGATATTGGCCGTATTCGCCGTATTGGCCGGCTTGTAGACTGAAAAGCAGCTTTGAAGTCGTCTCCACCGAAGTAACGTTAGCCAACAGCTAGCTTGATTAGCTCACTACTTGACTCCAAACCAAGCGAGCCTCGTCTTCTCACTCTCCTCGGTCTGCCTTCCAGCTGGCGTTGGGTAGCCAACTTCAAATTCATGTGATTCAAACTCTACGGTTTGTTATTCGGTCATGTCTGCATTCATTCAGTAGCTGAAAGTAGAGCAGGCCGTCATATTTTACTAGTTACCAGTTAGCTGAGTGCTGAAGCAGCTTAAACGTCTACAGTGCACACCATCGAGCCAACGTTACTACTCGGTGGGCTGATCTGATCTTAAGTGTTGAAGACGTGGCAGCAGCACACAAGTCTGACTTGCTTTCAGACTGCCAGCTGCGCTACGGATTACAGAAATAACACTGCGCTTTTTTCTGAAAGATAGCGACCTGGCTTTACTGCTTTCTGTGAAAGAGCTGATGTAGGTTACGTTGCTAGTTAGCTGCTGTAGTGGATGGATCTAGTGAAGCTCTCGGCATCTCAGTAAAGACGACACTTTGCATTGCCACATGATTATTGCCGTAAACAAGACTGTTTCTGTGTAAGTTGTGTGCAGGCTATAGATCCTGGTTTGTGCATGCATTAGCATTGTGAATACGCCTCTGTGAAGCAGGGGTGTAGCTAGAGGTTTTAAAACTAGGGTTGCCAGGTAAAACCCACAAATATTATTGGGATGGCACTCTTAAAAAAAAATATAGGAAATTATGTTTCCGAATCAAGTAAATTAAATGCATCACTTTTTTTCAGTGCATGTTAAATTTATGAAAACACTTCATAACAGACGGGCCATAGAAGTTCGTTCATAGACCGTTTCTTAGGTTGCCTTCTTTACAGATTATACTTGAGTGTAAGGATTAGAAAGCTAGCCAAGCAGCACTGTATAAAGTAACCTACAACACATACGTGTGTTGAACTGTGAAAAGAAATAAATGATTATAGCTGGCTCATTTTTGATAGTTAACGCTTACTGTATAATGTAGCTTAGAGCAGCACTGCTGAAGAGACCCAGTGCACATTCACTCACCTGTTTACTGAGTAAATTAACGTGTCCCAGCAAGAAACGTTAATTATTAAATACAGTGTCAGCAGATTCTTATAGCTGATTAGTAACTGGGTCGTTCTACAAAACGTCCACTTTCCTATCTCTCCATAGGTGTCTCTGGTGTTACTAGTCCTCACTGGTGTTGCACATAAGAAAAGCACATTCATAAGAAATGACTAACACCAGTGACATTTTTACTGAAAAATGCATTTTACAAAAAGGCTGCTGCAGAGCATCTAACCACATGTTGCCAATCATGGAATACCCACTAAAATATGTAATTGAATTCATTTGCATTCTATTTTTTTTTCACAATTACATAAGAATAAAGTAGGTCACACAAGTGACATCAACTAAAAGCTTCATATGAAATCATGAGCTAAATGAGAAAATGTCTGATAACAAAGGACACAGTGGACTAACCATGAGCTTTTTTCCCTAGATCTTCAGAAAGTGGGTAAAAGGAAGTCAAATGATGTCATCAGTGTGATTTTTATTTCAAAATAAGAGATTTTCTGTCATGCAGTTACACCAGGGACACGACTCCTGGTGACCCCAACTTTCATTATATATTATAACATTTATTTGGCATTTGTTTTCTTTATCATTTAATATATATATATATATATATATATATATATATATATATATATATATATATATATATATATATATATATATATATATTATACACATATATACATATACATACATACATATATACATACATGCATAATCATGAATAGGTTATTGCAGTTAAAATAGCAGGGAAACATGTTTTGTTCTTCAAAATATGGTGCTCACCCTTTACACGTGACTGTGAGGACGAGCACTTCTGTGGTGCTTGCAATTCTATATAATTGACTTAAAAACCAGTATTACTAAGTTGATGGCACAAGAAGGTGTAATTGTTAAAATAACAAAGTATTGTATATCTGTAAACGCTAGGGACACAAAAATGGGCATTTCTGTAAAATGACCCAACTACTATTGATGATGACTGACTGTCATGTTCCATAACTGGGGTGGCCAGAAGGGCGGCCGCGCTTCATTCCAGAGTTGGCTACGCCTTTGCTGTGAAGATCAGTATTGAGTTAGTGGAACTTGTATTCTAATCTTTGATGTCCATCAAATAGGGGTGTACCAATGCTAATATTTCCCGGTTCAATATGATTATAATTTATATCTATAAAAATTAAGTGTGCATGGTGATATTGGAATCTTACCAGTATTTGCAGATTCATTTAAAATACTAGCATCAGACCCGTGTTTAGATTTGATCAATAATTCAGTCCAATATTTGGTGACTAGTTTGTGGAACTGTAGTATTACGATGGCTAACTGTACTATGGTGTCTGTGTTTTATTCACTTTACTGCCGTTGTAACCTTACTAACATTGTAACCTCTTGTTTGTAAATGTTATGTTCTCCTATAATGCTGATCCTGGTAGATGTTAGTCTTGCCTGCTATGTTTTTATAAATTTTATTGGTATCTGCCCACTGTTCTCATATTGGTGCACCTTTTTAGTTGAAATATTGTAAAAAAAAAAAGAACACAAACAACAAACACAGAAACCTGTTGTACAGCATGTCTCTGTTTTTCAACCCACCAATATTGAAATATTAGCATGTCACGAAAGCACAGTTAAAGTATGGGCAAAATCTGTGTTGAGTCTGACACTAAGCTGTTCATCATCCTGCCATCAGGCAGGAGATTCCGCAGCATCCAGGCTAGAACAACCTGGCAAATGAACAGTTTCTACCCACAGGCTGTCAGGCTTCTGAACAAGCTGTGAAGCTGTGGGTCCTTCCCCAGCTACCATTTTCAGTCAGTCACTTTGTATCATATCATATCTCTGCTATGGACAAGAACACTTTAACACTAAGCCACTTTAAAGAACAGTCACTCAAGTCACTTTAAAATGTATACTGTCTCTATGTCTTATGTATATTGTCTCTATATTTTATGTATATTTTCTCTATATTTTGTGTATATTTTAATATTTCAGTTTTTTAAATTTGTGTGTGTGTGTATATATATATATATGTATGTGTGTGTGTGTGTGTGTGTGTGTGTGTGTGTGTGTGTGTGTGTGTGTGTGTATATATATATATATATATGTATATATATGTATATATATGTATGTGTGTATATATATATATATATATATATATATATATATATATATATATATATATATATATATATATATATATATATATATACTTAAAAAATGTTTTTAACTTATCTATTTTCTGTAGAGTGATTACCTGAGCCTCACCACAAGCATTTCAATGCATACATTTCTTGACATGTTGTGCAAATGACAAATAAACTTGAAACTACAACTACAGAAACTTGCAAGGTTAATACAGTTATTATTAAACTGTGGTGTCTTTGTAAAATAGGCTGTAGGGAGAGCGTGTTGTCCTACATTGCATATTTCAGAGCTCACTGTTAGCAGCACTGCTGCTATGAATGAATCTCCCAGATCTGATTCGGAGTTTCCAAACCTGGGTGTCACACTGACCTGACATCACATAGGCTAGTGGGGTTATGAAAGGACAGCTCTGTTAAAAGCAAAATATGCTAAACTCCTGGACATTACATGCGTATATTTTATGTGCATAGAATAGAGCTTTTATTTGTGTAATGTGAGTGGATTTACAGTTATATTATTATAGTAATCTATTCTAAACTATTTAATTACATAATTCAAACCCTGTTAAGAATTCTAAAAAAAAAGTGAAACCTCATTAGGGTTGAGGCCAAAAAAAGGTCATAATGCCAAAAGTTGAACAATGAATGAAACATGGCCTAAGCTACTCCTACGAGTCAATGAGTAAGTGTGCATGGAACAGTGCCGAGTGTCTGTCTACAAGCCTGCTAGTACAGGCTGAATTGATATATATATTTTTTTCTTCATCACCACAGACAGGATTAAAGATGATGGAAGAGAGTGGAATAGAGACTACCCCACCAACCACTCCTCCACCTCCCCTCAGTGCGGCTGCCGCCGTCAGTCCTCCTCCTCTCACAGTGGGTAAGACCTATGCAGTGCTGGTGCCTTTTGTCAAGGGAAATCAAGTGAGAAATTTTGTTTGAAAATTATGGTAGAGCAGCATCTGTCATAGAGACAGTGTTTTGTCACGGTGGAATCCTTTGTTGTTTTTCCACAAATCAAATCTACAGACTTTGATTGTTGATGGAAAATGCCAATCATCAGGTGCAAACCTTTCTGAGAATTGAGAAAAAAATTAATGCATTATTGATTTTTTTCACCAGAATCAAGTGTAGCAGTCCAGAATTGCAGTTGCATTTTTACACCCCTAGAATGAATTTATAAGCTGTTGCCATGTAAATCTAGACAGTTATTTAAACTTATCTTGTATGAATGTTTGATTAAGTAATGTGAATCTGGTAAGCCAGCAAAGTACTGCAAATGCCATGTTCTTCTGTATTTTGCATCTCTCTCTAAATGTGTCCTGTGTCTAAACGGACCTCTTTCAGGTTTCAAAGTCTTTGTCAAACTTGCCCCTGTAGTTCAGAATGGCAATTAAAAAATGCAGCAGATTGAGGAAACCTAGTGTAGAGTTTATTACAATTTGTAATACACAGTCACACATGCGCACACAGCCTCCTCATGCCTCCTCCTTATACTGTTAGCAGTGTTTTTCTTTTTACACAGACACACTGTCCACAGAAACTAAATCTTTCTTGCAGGAAATGAAATCCAGACCTATCTGGGTAGGGATGATACTGATATAAGCGTCCTGTGCAGGACACGGCCCATATTTCTCCCTGCATATTCCAATCTGCTGCCTCCATAATGGATAAAAGGAGATTCAATGCTTTCATGGATTTCACAGACTATGATCAAGAAAATGGCTGTGATTTACAAGATGTTGGTAGTAAAATAAAAGAAGAGGCGTTCAAAACTGAGGACAATGTTGAAATCGATTCGGTATGTGAGGAATTTCATCTTATTAATAAATAGCATAATGTGCAGCAAAATGCGACGAGAGGTATTTATAAATTATCCAAATATTATTGTCCTCACCCTCTCTGAATCTCAATGACACCTCAAAATAGACTGACCCAGATTGACCCAGGGCCAACAAGATCTTTAGGAACAATGAGAAACACTTTTGGTTTCATTTTCATCTTTGACCCATACTATACAAGTGTTTTGAAATATGTGTTTTGTAAAGAACGTCCTATTTTAGTGCAAATAAGATAAATGTGAACAGTAAAATAGAATGAGATAAGTTAATCTCTAAGTTGTTGATGGGTAAGTAGTTGGCAAGTAGGGTCAACTAAAATTATAGATGTTCTAGGACTTTTTTTTTTTGGTGATTTAGCCATATGGGGACAAAATTGACCTGCAAACATCAACGATGTAACTGATTTGCAAACGTATTAGGATAGTAAGAGTCTTGAGGATAATTTCTCAAGCAATTAATGGATGTCCAGCAGCTATAGGGCAAGAGCAAATCCCAGTAGGGTTCAACAATAGGAGATGTTTGACTTAAGGCTCATTTATGCAAATGTGCCTGGTAATCAGCTGACTAACTTTGAGGAGACCTTCACAGCAGCACTCCCTCTCAGGAGTAATTGTGGCTTTGGGCAATATATTCCCAACTGATGTTACTGTGTGACACAAGCAACAGTTACAGCATTGTTATTTACACCCACAATGTCATCTCAATGCCCGAAATATCCATTCGTTTTTGCCAGTAGCTAACTATTAATAAGGCTCCTAATGCTTGGCGTGTCTTCAGTGGACGCTTGCTAAGATAAAACAGGAGCCTTATGTCCTTTTAAGGTGTAGCAGTATTTTATTATTATTGTTTTCATGCAAGGTCATTGTGTTCTTGTACAGCTAGATAAATGGAGAAACTGTAATCACAAAAATAGATGTTCATGCATTGTGTTTGCTCTATGGTGAATGTTGCGTAGGTTTTATTACATTTTAATATCAGCCATTTGATAAATGAGTAGGAAACTGGTGAGGGGGGAAAAAACCTGTATCTAAAATGTTTTCCAAAAACAGTAAAAATCATCTAATAGACAACCTTTACATTATGTAGTGGTTCTTTAAACTGGAGAAGGATTTCATCTTTCTTCACCTCACACATGTTATTTACATAAATGGTTGTTTTAAAAAAAACATTTACTGAAAGATTTTCACACATGGTTATTCTGTGGTGCTGCTCCCTCAACTTTTTTGTTATCTTTATTATTAAGAGAGTGGATGCAGATTTGTTGACACTGCTGATTAATACATCTTAAAATTAATTTTTGAATAATAAGCTTGCAGATTGTTAACACCATTTGTCCTCTTTTTAGGTCTGTCCAATCCACTGACCCTTCCTAGCACCACAGGCATTTCCAACTTTGCCCCAGAAGGCTTCTCCACCCCAGTACGCCCCACAGCAGTGACTTCCACCCTGCCTCCCATCCAGTCCTCTGCCCCTCCTCCATTTTCCCTCAGCCCCATGAACCCTCTGTCCACAGCCTCCCCAGCCCCTGTTCCTCTGCTTGGTGGGGGTGTACCTTACAGCAGCCCTATGGTCCCCTTCTCTTCCCCCACTGTTCCACCTCCTCTTGGCTCTACTGCCCCTCCTCCAGGCCCAGTTCTCTCTGCCCCACCCACGGGCCCACCCACTGCCGGCTTCACGACAAGTGCAGGCTATGACATCACGCGAGGACACGCTGGCCGCACGCCACAGACACCGCTGATGCCCAGCTTCTCTAGTGCCCCCCCCATGCCAGGTAAGACAGTCGTGTCAGATTCTTTAGCTGACATTAACTGTATTGCGTACAGTACTGTGTAGAGACTACTCTTTATTTATTTATTTATTTATTTATTTATTTTTTGGTCAAAATGGCCCTGAAATAGAGAGATTTTTGAGAATGTTTGGTTTCAGATCATTACCTTGTGTTCAGAAGGGAAATAAGTAAAAGAGGAGTTGTGTTTAAGTAAAAAATGGTAAAATATAAGTTATTGAGAAAATGGGACTCGTAACAACTGACCTGGTAATCCACCAAAACTATCATCATCAGATAAATAGTGTTAAAAGCTTTCATCTTTGAGAGACCTCTACTCTTGCTTCAGATCAGTTCAAGTCAGAAAATGATCCCTACAGATTTCTTTGAAAAACTGAAAGGAAAAAATGTAAAAGTTGTGCTTAATGGTTGTTTTGACTGGAAATGGAATATGAAGTAAAGTAATACCATTGTATATTAAAAACAAATCATTATGGTGCTTTTAGATTTATTTCTCTTCTATTTTCTTCTTACCTTACTTTGAGCATTGAAGATGCAGTGATTCATTGTTTCTCATACAGTGCAATGCATTGTAAATTCACTCTATATCCATTAAAAGAAGTGGAGTAAAAGCAGGTTATTGCAAGCTACAGGCAATAGATGATATGTCATTTGCAATGTATCCTGAGGTGGGAAGTGTGATGCAGAAAACACAGGGTCAGGAGAGCTAAATTGGAGGCTATTATATGAAAGGACAGTGGAACTAATTTCAACCAAGCTGTAGCTGTCAGCTCAGAGCCACTCTCATCAGCGGAGCTGGGAGCTGCCAGCCACCATCCCGGTTCTGCCCGCAATTTATTTGTGTGCTACAGGAAAACTGGAGAGCTGAACGACATTCCAAAGTTCTGTGAAGCATTTGATTAATGCTACTTACAAGGTCAAAACTGCTTTTAACAGATGAATGTTTTTCTTCTGTGCCATTAGTGTCACAGGTGTCAGTAGAAAGCTTTTTTGTTCTTCCTCATATATAAGTTATTTTATGGCTGGTGTTTAGGTGTGGTTACCAATCCAATGATGCAACAGCCAGTGATGTCAGGTGGTTTGGAGGTGAGTTCCCCCATTACCTTCCCAGAGGACCATGAGGATCCGAGAGTCGTCCATGATGGCAGTTCTGGAGGAGGATTATGGGGCTTCATCAAGGTAGTGAGCCACTTTTCGTTAAGTAAAACAACTCTCTATTTAAGAGATGGAAAGAAAAGGCTTACTTTGTAAAACTTAAACCTGTGACATTGTTTCAGGGTGTTGCTGGTAACCCCATGGTGAAGACGGTCCTCGACAAGACCAAGCACTCCGTGGAGTCCATGATCACTACACTAGACCCTGGAATGGCTCCATACATTAGTAAGCACAGTTGTTTCAACATACTTTATAGCTAGAGCTATTCACAATACAGTTGTGATCTTTTCTGAAAGGCCTTTTAGAACAGAATCATGATTCTCTTCATGATTTGATAAAAAGTAAATGGGCATGTGGCTGTTACAGAATCAGGCGGTGATGTGGACATTGTGGTGACATCTGATAAGGAAGTTAAAGTGGGAGCAGTACGTGATGCCTTCCAGGAGGTGTTTGGCATGGCCATGGTGACTGGAGAGGCAAGCCAATCCAACATTGCTCCTCAGCCAGTGGGCTATGCAGCAGGAGTGAAGGTGAGATGCTACTTGTGTCTTTCAGATCTTCTAGAGGTGCCACCTGTTTCAATACCACTTTTAACAAGACTTCACCCACCTGCCATTTTAATTTTAACTTGGGGAGGTGAAGTCTTTGCATGTGATTTGCTTTTCAAATTTAGAAGTAATGGCAGATAAAGCTTTTCATAAGCCAAAGCTGTAAACCACTTTAAAATGATGCATTTTTTTAAAAGTCTACAACATTGTTGGGCTTTAGGTTATAGACTACTACATATGATTGCTTCCTCTCTTTACTTAGGCAGCCAGCCAACTCATACATCTCAAAAAAAAAAGTTTTGCATTGCAAAGTTTGCATGGCTAGCTGATTAGCTCACCGAGGCTTACCCACCATGGGCAAACATGTACTTCTTGCATAATTGACCACTTGTGTCGCATAGGAATGTGAATGAGTACTTGAGCACTCAGTTAACCATTTAAGGTGCCCATATAATACTAAATTCTCAAAGCACTAAAATGAGAAGATGGAGAAAACATACAGACCAAGAGTTCAGTGTAACGCAGCTTACAAATAAGTTTGCTAGTAGGAAACACAAGTGACTGAATATGAGTGTGTTGTGAAAGACTGAGAAGAGCGAGATAATATAGCTATTACTAACGAGACTAGCTATTGTGGCTGGTTTAGGTGCAATGAAAGGGTCCACCTATCTTTCTGGCAAATAATGTGCTGGCATGTTGACCACCGAGGAGAAAATACCTTGTGCTGAAGACAGCAAGTCCTCATCAGCATTAATATTATTAATGTGATTTAGCTATTTTTCTTTCCCTGGGGTTAACCAGAAATCTGTACATGAACTCTTACATGTACGTGAACATTAAAAGTAGTCAAAATTCACATGCATAATTAAATGTGGTGCTGTTTCTACAGAGGCACTCTGTTTAACAACAGAATAAGTTGGCTCCAACCTGAGTCTAACAAGCTGTCCTGCCTCACTCAAGTAATCTGAACCAGTTTATCAAGGACCTCTGAAGAAGTTAATTAACTTGAGCCAGTGAAGCAGATTATAGTTGGAACTAGACTTTTGTAGAAAAGTAGATCTCTAGGACCAAGATTGGTGACCACTGCTATAAAGGATAATGCTAACGTTCAAGCTTTTCTGTTGCTAGAGGTTATTGTTTTTGCTTTGTGGGAAATTGTTTTTAAGAAAATTGTACAGGATAAGGTCTACAATGTGGTATTATTTATTCACTTTTCTACCCCTGTATGAGGCTGAGTGGTATATAAATACATGTATTTTTCCATCTACAGGGAGCCCAGGAGCGCATTGACAGTCTAAGGCGTGCCACTGTAATCCACGAGAAACAGCCTGTAGTGTCGGTGGAGAATTTCATAGCTGAGCTCTTTCCAGACAAGTAAGCATAGGAAGAATCCTCAAATCTTTGCTGTGTTCCTTATCAGATCATACATACAGTGGCATGCAAAGGTTTGGGCACCACAGTCAGAATTTCTATGACTCTGTTTAGCTAAGCAAGTAAAGGTATAGGTAAATTATATATTTGTGGGCATCATTTATTTTAGTTTTCAAAGTTCCAGGCAGCTGCTTAAAAGAGCATATGTCTGCTGATTGTTGGAACCAGGTTTAAGGAGTCTTTTTAAAATTTACCTTTTTAAAATCGCCTGGCCTTTCCGAAAAATGATTGTGAACAAGCCAAAGCCCTAACGAGCTAATTAAGGTCTGACACATTGGTAAGTTATCGGAGAGCTCAAATCTCTTAGGGTGCTCAAACTTTTGCATGGTGCTACTTTCCTTTTTTTCTCTCCCACAGTTTTACAAAACGAAAACAATACACTACTCCTACTGAAAATGTTGAAAAGAATATCTCCTTCAACTTTATGCCTGTTGAAAATCAGGTCACATTTTAGTCGTTTAGTTTTCCACAGTAACAGAAAATTAAACCAGTGGTACCCACAGTTTTGCGTGCCACTGTATAATAGTTCAGTTTTGATATTTCTTTATTCTCTACATTTGTCCTGTCCAGTGACTTTGGTTCCCTTAGTGCCCTTATTGTTAGTAGTTCCATTTTGTTACATTTTTCTGTGTGGCAGCCTCTCAAGAGGACACTTATAATGGCCAAATTAATTGTCATCCTTACAGAAAGTGTATTTTTCAACCCTTTTACTTATAATGTCATTAAGAATCCAAAGGTGTCAGGTTTGTCATGACTTGAAAAATAGTTTGGCGTCTTAAATATTAGTCTAAGTTTAGATGACACAACTTGTACCGGGTCCAAGAATCTGACTCCGTGTTTAGCTGGAGGATATGGTGGAAGGTTGTAGCGTGAAGGTAGTGTAGTCGCTCTGAAATGTAGGGAGAATACTAATGCAAGGTCCGAGGCTGTGAGTAGCATTAAAAAAAAAGATGCAGTAAGCAAGGCCAAGATTGGCTGCCCTGATCTGGCCAGATCTGGCTTCTCTTAGAAGAGCAGAATCCTGCCACTCGCTGGAACAGCACCTCACAGATTGACCATGTGGCTGTTAAATCAGGGCTGGGTTGCCTGAATTGGAGAAAGCCTGGGACACTGACTGTTTCTGTTTCTCTAGCTTCAATTACTGCAGCTGTGTACTGTTGAATGGACACATTTAGAGGCTTTTCCCAGAGGCCTGGCTTAATTAAAGTGTAGGCAGACAACACACCATCACCTTTTTGTATTTGTTTTCTGTTATTCTTCTTTCCAGCTTAAAGGCAGAGTGTAAGGAAATTGCTTTAATGGAAGAAATAGCATCCACACTTAAGTGCTTTGTCGTTTCAGTATGGTACCATTTCAGTAGTTTTATTATGATTGTAGTTTTTGTTCTGGATGTATATCTTTCACTCTGCTCTCATTTGTCATTGGCTATTACTGCCTTTGTTTGCCATGGGGTATTATTTGATGTCTTGTTGTGATATAATCGCAATGCTCTCTGTTAGGTGGTTTGACATTGGGTGTTTAATTCTGGATGACCCTGGCAATGGTATTCACATCGAGACTTTCACACAGGCTACTCCTGTGGCCCTGGAGCACGTACAACAGGTAGGAGTTGTTACTCATGAAGCTGGCACTCCACTTTGGGTGACTGTCTTTAATTAAACCCTACATTATCCAAAAGCGATTTCACACTGTATAAATGTGTTAAACTGCACGGCCAGAAATATCACATCTTGTCATATTGAGTAGTGATGCTGGCCACAGCTGTCTTCCTGACGGCCCTGCCTGAGTGTGTGGTGTTGTATCATTCGTTTGAGCTGCCATGTAGCCTTGTTTGGAACTTCACCTGCCAAACTGTCCAATGACTCAGCAATTTAAAACCAATTTGTCTAGTCAACCTCTCAAATCTCCTTTACATTTGAGGTAGTGAATTTTAAGATATTAAACAGAGCACCACCCCACTGTTAGGCTACGTTTACACAGCAGGTTAAAGTGGCCCAAATCCGATTTTCTCCCCAAATCCAATTTTTTTGTTTGGCTGTTCCCACTATCATTTAAATGTGATCTGTATGTGACATCAGTCTGAACAGATCAGCTCCCAAACCGACCCGCATGCACAAAAGAATGCTTCGCGTGTCGTGCTCGTCCGGAGGTAAACAGTCATGACGGCCAGAGAACGCCTGTCACTCCTGGAGCTTCAGTTTCATCTTTGTCAGCATTACAGGGGCGATTAAAGTTCTAATGACTGACAGAAACACAAGAGATAGAGTGTCCTCTTTAAACTGTTCTCTGGCGCTGCAGCCTCGGGCTCCTCTGGCAGCGCTCAGCCATTTCTTTTGAAACCTTTTTAAACTCTGAGTGGCTGCGATGAGTTTCTTCTGTTTTTTTGGTACAGAAACATCAGCATAAATGTTTGAGTCTCAGCAGCGAATGTCGAGTTGTACTGATGTAAAAGTCGCATGAATTCCGATCTGGCTGTTCAGACTGAGTCGCATTGCCGCAGATAGGATACGATTTCAGTACCACATATGAAAACATCTCAAATCAGAACTGAAAGTGTCAGATTCAGTGCGTTTTTGGCTGTTCACACAGCCACACAGATGACGCATCTGTGTCACATATGAGGAAAAAGGTCGGGTTTGGGCCACTTTTACGTGCTATGTAAACATAGCCTTACTTAACACGGTCGTTTTTTTTTCACCAACGCTCACTGCAAGCTACTTAAAAAAGCTGATGTTCCTTTATACATTCAGTTGACATTACGACAACAAAGCAATTAAATATGTTTGTAAGCTGTATGAACCTGATATTGCATTAGGGCTCTTAAAAGATTAAAAAGTTAACTAGGCAAACATTTGATATCAGTGACTATTTGATCACACTTTTAAAAAAAACTCATATTATTAATGTTGTGCTGCAGTTTTCAATGCCTTACAGATGTCAGGCCAGTGCACTGTGGAAGTTGATCAAAAGGCATGCATGTTGAAAAGACATGTTAAAAAAAAAATTGAGAGTTTAAAAGCAGATCCGTTTAAATATATAAATAAATAGATGAAGAGAAGCAAAAAATAAAATATCCCTTGTCAACGAAAAGAAAACAATAATTGTGATTAAAGACTGTAAAAAAAGGTTAAATCTAATTATACTAAAATAACCAGTAAAGTCAAATGAAATAAGTGTTATATACATACATACACACATACATGCAGACATAATTTGCCATGATATTTAGATTGTTATATAATGCTGATGTGTCTTTGGTGGTGATAATCCCCATGTTAAGAAAGAGAACTAGAGGAGTAACGTAATTTTAAACAGCTTGATAAATAATGGTAAATATAAAATGTATTAAAATATATTTCTTCATGGTTACTCTAAGGCATCTGATGATGAATTCCAGAGTACCTCAGCTTTACCACAGGAAATTTTTTTTTATGTAAAATGTGGATGTAGCCATCTCTGTCAGGGAGTGCTGTTATTATTCAAGTCACTTTTGTGTTCATGATTTAGAGAAAAAACAGCCATAAACCCACATTAGCAGCATCTAACGAATCAAAAGAGGTAAAACAGTTTATTACCTACTCAGTCAATATTTTTTTCTTTCCCTTTCAGTGGCCAAAAATTCAGTGCAACCCTGGTAAAAGTACAGTTTAACCCATCTTTTACCCAAGAGACCGTATCTGGCCAAAATAAAAAGGTTTTATACATAGAGTAATTCAGTGGTTAAATTGCTGAAGGATCATTGACATATCGTTCTCATTATTCCTGATCATTCCTAGGGTTGGGATGTAACAAAATGATGATCCATTATGCGTTATATGAGGATTACTAAACTCATTTAAGGGATGATCAAACAATCATGTTTGTGATTAAAAAGTTTAGCATCTGTGGACTACTGGACTTCTGCTCAGGAGATTGCGGGAGCAGCTGTGAACTGAAGCTGGCAAAGGAGAAAACATTTAAGACTTTGCTCAAATGTATTTCAAGGAACAGAATAATTATATGAAGAAAACCGACAACCAGTAGCAGCGAGGAACAGTGTGCCTGTCCAAGATTTATTGTAAATGTATACTGAATTCATTACTTTATGCATTGTAATGGAATACAGTACTGAATAAATTTGGGACAGTGTATTCAGTATTCAGCCATCAGTATTTACCAATATTTTGCCTAACCTTGATTATTCCTGCCTCGTTCAGTTTATTAATTTTTTCATTATGGTGCAGTAGCCAAGCAGGTTTCAGTCCTCTGCTGTCTCTATGTGTGTTGGATGTGTAATTGAGAGAATGCAATAAGAAGAGAATGTATTAAGCAATCTCAGCGACTTTGGGGATCGCAAAGTGTTTGTGAATCATGTCATTATCCTGCACTTTGTTGTGCTCCTTTTCCCTAGTGGTCATAAATCAACTACTGTTCATTATGGTCCTGCAGGCGCAGTCTCTCACTCCTCCAGATTACAGTTTGCGCTGGTCCGGCCTGCTTGTGACCGTGGGAGAGGTGTTGGAGAGGAATATACCCAACATTAACCGTACAGACTGGCACCAGGCCTTCACTGGCATGTCCCGCAGACAGATGATCTATGGTGCTGCCAAGGCTCTGGCTGGCACATACAAACTGCGGCTCCCCCCCAGGACGGTATGAGTTCACATAAATGCCCATCTCCCCTCAGAGACACATAAACGCCCCATCGCCCCTCAGTGTGGCACATCCATCACCCAACCTTCAATCAGTTCTTGACATAAGAGGATATGTCACGTGTCCGTTTCTAGTACGTTTTAGAATGTGAAACATTCTAGTGGTTGAGTTCACTGACTGAGGGACAAATGTCAGAAGAGAACTTCTAGTTTGTTGCCTAGTGTCATTACAGACAGAAAATTGGTTAATGCTGCTCAAGAAGTCTGTGCAGTTTTGGGCCTTCTTTCACGTGTAAAAGCAAGTTATAATTTACCAATACATATGTGCTGTGATTTTTGAGACATTGAAAGGTATCCTAGGTGATTCCTGATTACCACAAGAGGGCTATATTGAGTAAGTATATAGACTTTCTGGGAAAAGAGCACAGTGTATTACCACCTTTGGACCAAGACATGCCCATTGCACAGTGTAGCATATTATCCTAAAATAACATCCAAGTACCAGAAAGAGGATGCTGATCATGTCCTGTTATACAAGATTATTTTTAGCTTATTACAGATTCAGTACTGAAGAAAGACTGATGTAATTTACAGGAAATAAAAGGAATGTGTTGCAGGATTTATTTAATATTTCATAGCTGTTGTTAAAAAATGATTTCAAGTCCTCAATTACTGATTTTGATCCTACATTGATGTGTGTCAAGCAGACTATTTATAGCCTATTCTGTTGCGTAGGCCTTTGTTAATACAGACTATTAATCACACCAAGTGTCAGGAATATCCAGCAGTGAAATAATGAGTCCAAGACACTTTGGATTTGAGTGGTTTTATGTCTGTTAGACAAGTTCTTAAAGGAAGCTTTCACAGCAGAACAAGATTTGTTTTTGGACATTGAGCAAAGCACTAGATGAAATGGATATAAGAAGATTTCACTCTCCTAGGCCTTGACATGTAGAAGCATTTTTAAGTATTAATCATGATATTAATGATTTTACTTTTATGTATGCGTGAAAGTTGAGCTGAATCTGCTTTAGTCTACACATTTTTGAACTGGTTCGTAGCATAAGTAGATCTTCAATGCAGAGGCAAAATCCCTCAGGGAGAGAAGAGGGCTGGCTACCCCTATGAAATATTGAGTCCTTGTCACACAGTCTGTCCCCTTGTACATGGTCGCTTGATTTTTATTGTTTTTACCAGTGTTTTTCAACAAGTTGTGCTGTGTAAATAGAGTAAATATGTGGTATTCTGTTACCAAAGGACATGTATACAACCTCAGTGCAAGTGCTTTTGGTGGATGAGAACTTTTTTTTTTCTTTTTCTTTTTTTCCCTAGGGAATTTTTGTGTTGCTACTTGCCAAATTTCTTGTTACGGTTGTTGTTCATAACATTATCAACACTTGACTAGGATGTATTCTAGCTTGAAGAGTGCATAATCTAACATTTGCACAAATTGTAAGCCTTAAAGTTTAATATCTTTTATTAGTACCGTTTTACACTTAAAGGTATCGTTGGACATTTAATAACTTGGAAATGGAATTTATTGAACTGATCATTTGGATCAGTGTTATGATGTCACCTTATATTAAAATGTCACTGTCAGAAAAAAACCTGAATGATAACTTTATGCAAGAAGGAAAAATATTCTCAACTTTTAATGAAAGTTATTGTGACAAGATTATTTCAGGTAATCTTGGACCTTTGCTGCTGTTCTGTTTCTGGCAGCCGTAGTTTTCAAATTACTTTAAGACAAAAATGATACAAGGTTTTGTCCTGACAGTGATGGTATGTAATGATCTAACATAATTGGGAATCTTGCTTTAACGTACTCTAAATATTTTGTGCAGCTGCATCAAATGTCATCTCAGTGTGTTTTATTTATAGTCCCACGTTAATGAAAGAGTTAAACTTAATTAACTTTAAACTTGTCGATTCTGCAGGTATTGCCGCTACCCAGAAAAACGGTCAACACATTCACTGTAAACGTTATCTTTTAATAATGTTCCAGTATTACCTTGTGTATAAAATTCAACTCAGTAATCAAACTGTTGAAGCTCATCTGCTTCTACTGAAGTGTTTTTCCTCTCTTTCTGTCAAGTGATGCAACTTATGTAAGCCCAAAGTCTAAAACCTATCTCAGAGTGATACAGAACCATAGGAAAACCAGAAAACTGTGCATGACCTCTGGGACTATTGAAATACAACAGCAACGAGTTTGTTGAGATGTGAGATGTGTAGTGCTGTAATGTTTTGTGTCAAGGCCAAAATCACTGTCAGGCATGGATAGCAAGATGTGTGATGTAAATGAAGAGATTTGAGAAGATGTAGCATTGTCTCAGAGCATCATAGATGGAAAAACAGCAAACAGACTCTGCCTTTAACATAATGTGTTTGTACTTCTAAACCAGAATATGGATGTTTATTCTTAGACGTCCATGGAATTGTACTTCCCAAAGGTGCCTTCTGCCAGCAGAAGAGTAAAGACCTTTTCGGTAAACGTTGTCTTGTGTAGTCTGTTTTTTTTTCTCTCTCTCTCGCTCTCTCTCGCTCGCTCTCTCGCTCTCTCTCTTATTATTATGTACATTAGTGTATAAATAAACACCTATTCAGCCACCATAAATCAGGCTAAACAAATCACTGTCACCCAGGCAAACTAATTTACCTAACAGAAGAGCTCTGATGCTTTGGAAATTATGATTTAATCTGTTAATTCTCTTTATGATGCCACCAGTTTTGGGTAGTAATAGACAATATACAACCTAAATTACGTAATCTGATAGAATAGATACCTTTCAAAATATGCAAGGTCAAATTGCAGTTACTTCAAAATTACTTTTTTTTTTTTTTTTAATATTCGATTTTTGATTGGGCGACTTCAATGAAGTAGTCTGTTCTTAGTTTATTGATTGTGCTCATAAACTGCTTAATAGCTGTGTTACGATGAATGATTACTTGCCAGAAAGAAAGAAGGGAGGGAGATATTAGAGTTATATCTTAAGTTTTCAACTTTTGAAAACAAAAATGGAATTTGGAGAATGCTTAAAGCAGTGGTGTCCAATCTTATCTGCAAAGATAACCACTTCAGGTGACCTCCAGCTTTGTTGGAGTGAAAACTTGCAACCGCACCAGCCCTCTGCGGCTAAGATTGGACACCCCTGACCTAAAGCTTTATCCTCTGCAGTGATGCACAATAAGCAGAGTTTAAGGCATTGTTAACTTGAGTTACCAACAGTACCACTAAAGATGATCACTTTAGACCGCAGATTGTGTCATGGTACAGCAATATAATATGAAATAGTGCCTTTTTATTTTCACAGAGTATATGTGAAGGCCTGATAATTATTTGTATTTGTAAAGTATTTTACGGATTCTAACAACATTTGAAAATACCAGCTATCTGTTAAATAGCATGAACTTTTAATGGTGAATGGACCAAATTTACTTAACATCATTACAGTTAGGATTTTTTTTTGCTTCCATTTCAGAGATATGAAGGACAAAATGCATGATGTAATTCACTGTTGCCATTTAAAATTGAGTCACATTGACAACTGCACAACCGTCTGCAAGGTGAGATACTGCGGCTGAACAGGACAAATATGGGCTCTGGAGATACAATTAGCCTACAATACTCTGGTGGGAGATACTGTGTGTGTCAGATAGATGGCCCTCATCATGAACTCTGAAGTCTGCCATTAAGAATTCAGTCCCTCTCCTCTTGATCTCCCTCTAGGGCCTGGCCTCAATAACAAGCAACTCTGAGAGAGAAGGTGGAAAGAGTTCGATCTCATCTAATGAATTCTACCGGCCCATGTGTTAATCTGATATATTTCACCAATTATATGTAATTGCAGAGCCGAACACTGGAAACACAGGCTTCTTATGTATTCAGCATTAGCGCAGAGTCAAGTAATAGGACGTTTCTTCCCTGGAACTGAAATAATGAGTGAAGGTGCAGTGGCCAGGAGAACTAAGGGGATTGTTAGAGGAACTGTTTTAGAAGCCCATGCAGTCTTGAATGAGGGTAGAACTATATGACTTACCTTGGGGGCAGATAAAATAAGAGTCCAACAGAATTAGCATGATTTGCTATGGGCCATCATGTAGCAGCTCTACAGAAACACCTGTTTTGTTGGTGCACATTGTAGGTGTACAGTTAGCAAGCTCATCTTTTTCCATGTGTGATATATGGAATATATGGAGATATCCTCTGAAACCTTCATTGGTGGTCACTTTCTGTTTGGCTGGGTAGTTTTGCTTGGTGAACTGTGCTTAAACTAGCCTGATACACTTTCAGCTACATCACGCCCTAACATCCCACCCCCATGTTGGTGTCAAAGCTATGTTGGGAATGATCCTTCACCCAGATAACATCTGGTCAGAGGTGATCCTGTGGTGGTCCCATTCCACTGATAAATGAGGTAGAGGGTCACTGAAAAAATGTTCATAGCAACAGATGGACTACAATGAAAAACTGTGCTCATGCAAAGTGCACTCTGGTATGGTAGGTGTACCTAATAACCTGGGAAATAAAGTAGATATTTAGTCAATGCATATTTGAGAAGCTAATCAATAAAGTCTGTGCAAATATTCCACAGCCTTAATGCAGTCTTATACAGGGCCATGCACACAGTCACAGACCACCTTTCATTTTATTGATTTCCAGTCATTATGATCAATAAGTTATTCAGTTTTCATAACTTCTTATTGAATGATTAGATGTGAGATTGAAAAAGGAAGTGGAAAGTCAGTCAAAGGAAAACAACAAGAGAAAAAAAGTAGAATTCAATGCTGTAATTCAACAACGTATAAAAGATATAAATAAAACGGACCATTAAAAACCGTGCAAGACCTGCTAGACCCACAAAATCTGTCACCATCAGCCCAACAGCACTTAAAGCTTTTATCTTTGAGAGAGCGGAGAAAATAAAGCTCCACTCTTGCTTCAGGTCTGATACAATCCACAGGTGTTTCTGTTCATCCTTCCACTCTGAGAACAGTGCTATGGGTCTGAAAGGTGGTGCACCTATTAGACACTACTGAGAGAAGGAAAACAGATAAAAAGATCAAACACAATCTGTTGCTGTTCTCAGAACAATAGACCAACCATTCCAGAATCTAGACCTCAAAATCACTGAATGTGTTTTTGGGATTAACCTGGAAGAAGCAGAAAATACTGAATTTAAGAAGAAATCAAACATTTCTTTGAAACCTCAAAGTAAGCTTAGCAAAAAGAATGGAAGCTGTAATAAAAACAAACACTGGACATACAAAATGCTGGAAATTGCATATTAAATTTAGCTTTTTAAAAAAAAAAGTTTGTTATATTAAATATATCACTGACAACAGGTGAAAAAACATTCTTGACATGTTATGAAAGTTAATAAAACAAAATAGAAAAAAAGTTACATTTTTCCACACTTAATTTTGGACCATTTCTATTGGCCTGTTCAATGTGAGATTTTAACACAATGCATAAATGGACTTTTCATGTTATGCAAAAACCAACAATAACAGAAATCTACAATTTATAAACAATAGGGACTAAACGTCTTGTGCTTTTTTTTCTGATGCTGAAAAACTCAAACTTGACTGGAAATGAATTAAAAGAAGGGTGGTCCCTTTAAGCTCAGAAAATGTCAGAATGACCTAGGCCCAGTAATTGGTTTCAGATTGAGAAGGAATCTACTCTTGCATGGCAGAGTGGAAAGATTGCTAGATTATTGTTTCTAGCGAGAAGCTACATGTCAGATCTACAGATCCGTATGAAAGACTCAGCCCTGCAACTGCACCCATGCAATTATTCCTGATTGACTTTTCAAAACCCTTTTCTTCCTGAATAATTCATTGTTACCAAATGGATTGTCTGACTTCCTCAATGAGACTTTAATGTGCTTGTGCCTTAGTTCACAGGGATTCTTTGATCATGCGAGCTATAGGCTGTGACCAAAAAGGCTGGCAGTGCAACTAAAAATATTTATTGGTGAGTCATTTCTTATAAATTGGGGAGATAATAGTTTTAGTTTAAGAATTGACGATGGCCCTGACAAGCTCAGGCCTGGGTTGAAGGTTCCATTTAAAACTGCAGGAGGTAGGATTATATATATAAGAGCATTGAGCGCTCATAACAAATTGCTTGGAATCAGTGCATGTGAGTGACATTTATAGTTGTAGTTCTTGTTTTCAAGGCCATTTTTTTAAGAGCTTGGGTGATGATATAGAATGATCTTTAACCCAGGGCCCATCAGCGGGCCCCAAGTTTCATTACACACTTCTCTAACCTAAGAATGGCTCAATCAGTTTGCATTGACGTCCCTCTAATTACTGAATAATAAGCTTTAGTATGTAATAAGCCTGGGATTTTAAGGGGTTAAGTCATTCCTTAAAATGTTTGTTGGATTTAGGTCAGAGATCTAAGTGGGACACTCCAGGATATCCACCTTTTTTGTTCCCTATCCTCAGCCGTGTAGTTCTGGTTTCTTGCAATGCTGATACGGAAATCATGCTCCAGCTTTCTTGCAGGGGAGCTGTTTTTTTTTTTTTCTTAATTAATTTTGTTCTCTGGTTCTTGTTGATGATAAATGTCCTAATAGCACAGCACTGTCACAAGCATGCCTCACCATGGGGATGGTGCTGATTTTGGTTTCATGCTTACTGTTCTGCATTTAGGCCAAAGACTTCCATTATGGTCCCTTCAGACCAAAACAGCTTTTGGCCACCTATCTAATTTATTTTCTTAATGTTCTGTTGCGTACTTTCCTAGATTAGGAGAGCCTATTTTAGCTGGACTCTGAATGTAGCCTGTGGGGAACAAAGTCAGAAATATTTCATGTGACGTGTGAAATCTACGTGTTTACAAGTAATCACACATCTTTTTCACATGAACATGTTTTCACACTTGATGACACAATTTTAACATGTGAAGTGCACAAAAGCCACATGTGTTTTTATAGTGGGAGAGAACTCTAATAATTTGAGCTGAAAATCTGGGCTGTGTCTACTTCTTGCCTGAAGGCCAGGCCCCTCTTGAAGAACAGAGATAGGACTCAGGAACAGGGAGATGATGTGGATTTAGTGGGCAGCAAAACTGTGCTACACAAACCTTGAAAGATGGATATTTATAGGAAGCTGGATAGTACAGAAAAGGAGCATCAAGCATGGACTTCCTCTTAAACGTGTAATGGTCACTTTAAGTGCCTTAGACCACGCACGTGGTCTCCATTACACCGCACCTGCTGACTCCTGCGTATTCCCTTTGGAGGACTGGGCAAGTACCCGTCCACCCAGTAGCATCTCTCTCCCCGGGAGCGTTCGCCCCACCAACTACCATCACAAAAGTTAATGCTTTTTTAACTATTACAATGGAGTGACACATATTTCTTAATAATTGAGATTTAAACTAAGTCATTCAGAGTAATTTAATAGGAAATGGCCCACTGTAGAGAAATTTACAGACTTAGATTTAGGAGCCAGGGCTTGCGATGTCTGCAGCACCAATATAACCAATTACTTTAGTATCCAATGAATATGTAATGTTGATAATGGTAAAATAGTGTTAACACATCCTAGATCTGAATGAATTAAATATTCTCATTGAATACTTTGTTCTGTACAAAGTTGAATGTGCTCACAACAAAATCATACAAAAATCATCAATGGAAATCAAATTTATTAACCAATGGAGGCCTGGATTTGGAGTCACACACAAAATTAAAGTGGAAAAACACACTACAGGCTGATCCAACTTTGATGTGATGTCCTTAAAACAAGTCAAAATGAGGTTCAGTATTTTGTGTGGCCTCCACGTGCCTGTATGACCTCCCTACAATGCCTGGGCATGCTCCTGATGAGGTGGCGGATGGTCTCCTGAGGGATCTCCTCCCAGACCTGGACTAAAGCATCCGCCAACTACTGGACAGTCTGTGGTGCAACGTGAAATTGGATGGAGTGAGACATGATGTCCCAGATGTGCTCAATCGGCTTCAGGTCTGGGGAACGGGTGGGCCAGTCCATAGCTTCAATGCCTTCATCTTGCAGGAACTGCTGACACACTCCAGCCACATGAGGTCTAGCATTGTCCTGCATTAGGAGGAACCCAGGGCCAACCGCACCAGCATATGGTCTCACAAGGGGTCTGAGGATCTCATCTCGGTACCTAATGGCAGTCAGGCTACCTCTGGCGAGCACATGGAGGGCTGTGCGGCCCTCCAAAGAAATGCCACCCCACACCATTACTGACCCACTGCCAAACCGGTCATGCTGAAGGATGTTGCAGGCAGCAGATCGCTCTCCATGGCGTCTCCAGACTCTGTCACATCTGTCACATGTGCTCAGAGTGAACCTGCTTTCATCTGTGAAGAGCACAGGGCGACAGTGGCGAAGTGGCCATCCTGGATGAGCTGCACTACCTGAGCCACTTGTGTGGGTTGTAGAGTCTCATGCTACCATGAGTGTGAAAGCACCACCAACATTCAAAAGTGACCAAAACATCAGCCAGAAAGCAGAAAGGTACTCAGAAGTGGTCTGTGGTCCCCACCTGTAGAACCTATTGAGTGTGTCTTGCTAATTGCCAATAATTTCCACCTGTTGTCTATTCCATCACCACAACAGCTGTGAAATTGATTGTCAATCAGTGTTGCTTCCTAAGTGGACAGTTTGATTTCACAGAAGTTTGATTTACTTGGAGTTATATTGTGTTGTTTAAGTGTTCCCTTTATTTTTTTGAGCAGTGTATGTAGGCAGACAGACAGGCCATCCAATCATATAATGTGGTCCTAATGAAATGACTTATTGTGGTTTTACAGTCTTGTGGCCTCCAAAAATATTGATGTTTTTAATTGTCAGAGCATTAAATTTAGGGATGCAAAGATTACTTCAAGAAATAAAATAAAAAATATTTAAAAAAATAAATGAACTACTTCACCTTTAATACGTCTGCTGTTTGCACCTTGGCCATCTCAGGTAATCTGTATTTCCTTGCTGATAAAGGTTTTCTGATCCATCTCCCCTTTAATCCAGTGTAGAGAGACCCCTGATATTGACTGAAAAAAGAGATCTCCTGAAAATCCCTGTAGTTTCTCCAGGACAACAATGAGTTCGGATGGAGGGCTAAAGCAGACTTGCTGAATTCTCCTGCTACTCAGATATTTAAAGTCACACACTGGGCTCAAATTTGCTGACATAATAACGCTCATGTTTATCTGCACCTGAACTAAAGACAGAAACTGAACCGTTTCTCATACAAGACTAAGAGTTTTGATGCCATGAACAAGCTATTATCATTTTTTATCTGGGCCAGAAGTATCTCATGTCTTTTTTCCCTCTAATGCTGTTTCTCCTGAGGAATTTTAGGAGAGCCACCATTAGGATGTTGCCATATAAATTACTGCAATGAACAAATATTCAAGGTGACCAAATCACCTGATTAGCTATCTTGCTGTCCAGTTGTGGATGCTTAGAAGCTCCCAAATGATCACAGTTCGAGCTCAAATAAACAGTCACTCGCTGCGGCTCTCTAAAGGTGTTATAGCACCAGCCAGAACTTAGAACTTTTAGTATTTTTGTAAGACTGAGATGTGTCTCAGTAAACGCATTATGTATTTTACAGTGATTCAACTGATGAAAACACACCCAATTCATATTTTATTTATGGTGATGACACACACACACACACACACATTTTCTAAGCCACTTATCCCTCTGGGTTGCAGAGGGGAGCTGGAGTCTATTCCAGCAGAAGGCAGGAAACACCCTGGACAGGTCACCTAACCATGATTGTAAAAGTGATCAACTGTGGGATATTATTGTGGTTACTGATAATTCTGGTCACCCTAAATAATTGCAATCAGCTCTTGTGATTGATCATTGTGGTTAAGTGTTTATATAATGATAATGGTGAGAGGAATAGTATTTTCATAATTTTGTCATCAAGGCTTTTTTTTTTTTTAAATTCAACCATTTCCATTTCTAATTTTGTCTCTGACATCTTTGCAAAGTTCACTGTTTTAGGAAACACATTCCATTTAAGCTATTTCTGTGGCTACTTGTCATTGTGGCTGTTCTGAAGGTCCTAACGATTAAGAATTAGCCCTCCTGCAGCTCCAACCAGTCTCTTATATAAGATACATCAAATCACACAAATGGCGATCCTGTCCTTTGTGGAACTGGCTCACTTTGTCTGCGACCTTTCCTTCAGAAATATCAAAGCTGAGTATTATACTGCAGAAGAAGAATTGCAGAGGAAAACCTGCAGGATAGGATTGAAGGACAAGCCAGTAAGGAATGAACATTTGCAGAACCATCATACACACTGGCCTAAATTCACAGGATGTGGTACAACAGGGTGATATACAGAGACACTTAGCTAAAAAGCAGGGTGAGTGGTATCTGCAGCACCACTACCTTCAAAACCCTACAGCTCAAGGGCTCTCAAAGTCATGCAACTGTCAAGAGATCACCTTAACTGAACAAATAAAAGGCCATGGTTGTTATGAAACTAGAGAACTGAAGAATACTTAAACATCATACACAGCAGGAGAACTCAATATGGTCAAGGACGGAGATCAGATTATGCTTTTTCTGAAGAACTATGACCAAAAGACATTATCGTCATGTTCAGAGAGAAACCAGTTTTCACACAAATACCACAATTTATTTAAAATGTTCATATGTTCATACACTAAGGATGACCTATACCACTGATTCTGTTTTTGATCTGATACTAAGTCATACAAGTATACTGATGCTTATAGCTTCTGTGCATAGAAAAAAGTGAAATCCTTGTGATTTCTATAATATCCACCAATATCTACCAATAACTGTGATATTAAATAAGTATATTTGAAATGGTTTGTATTAGCATTTGTAAACAGCTTTGAGCAGTTGTACACATAATTTTCATTCAAATACAAAAAAGGTCACTTAATTTCAGATAATCTGTTTTTCTTTAGTGACATTTCCTAATGTTACACACTGATTTTCAGACTTTGGGACACATTTACTTCAAACCATTGGAACTGCTCACCATGTGGCCATGAGGGATAGAGATGCAGTTGCATTTCCTGCTCTAAAATGCAGGGGTGGGGATAAAATAAGGCTCTATGTACACCACCTACACATTTATACTACACATGTGGTGTTGGGGTGAACCGGCAAGGAATAAAAGTGTGGAGGTGCTGTGTCCCTTCACTCTGTTCTCCACCTACATGACTTGCTGTTAGTGTGTGTGTGTGTGTGTGTGTGTATGTGACAGGCTGCTGGCTGGCTACAGCTGCTAAAGGAGAATCCTATGCTGACCACTTGTGATATTTTAAACATCTGGTATTTTTACATAAATTGTTATGGCTGTACTGATTAAAAAAACAATAAAGTGGTGGGTCCACCAGACCAACAAGCACAAGAGCCAACAGCTGGACTAGCGTAAGTTGAAAGTTACAAAAAGTTACTCTACATGCTTTAATTCAGATAGCAGATATGCTCAATGATGTCTATATAAAATGTATCATTATTTACATGTGGCAATGCATAGTTATACAGTGTCTCTTTATTTAGATAGTCCTTTGTAAATGTTTTGTAGATGCTTTAATTACTATTCAACTAAATATCTATTAAATGCAGATAAACTTGAAGTTGAGTGTAAAAGGTTCTATTAGACCTAACCATAACAATGATGATACTCAATTTTTGTTAATTATAAGTATCTGTAGGTCATCTTTAGGGGAGCATCAAAATAAAGTGCGACCATTTATACAGATCTGACGGTCAGTAAAGACATTTTTCAAACTCTGCTATTGGCATTTTTTCCTAATTTACATTGTTCTTCTTTTATGTTTTGGCAGTTTTCCTCATGGGATTCTTCTGTTAATTTGGTTAATGAACAAACCACTTTTCCAGGATTATATATCATTTTAAATTTAGTGAGTAAAATATTGTCATTAAAATGTAAAAACTGTATTCTCAAAACTGTCTTTAACATGTACTGAATACATTTCCGTATACTCAATCCTGTTATATCAGAAACCTTAGAGGGGCATGCCTCAACACAATTCAGAATCTGGTATGAAGGATGCCGTTTGCTCAGATATTAAACATTTTATGGATTCAGTCAGCATAAAAGACTCATAAGCAGTCTGTTATTGAGCCTGGATATGACAGCAGAAAGCAAAAGGAACTGGAGTTCTAACATGCTGGATGGCTGAGGAACGTTGTTATTTTGGTTGCGAGTGACACCGGCACAAAGTCTGACGAGTAGATGCTCAACGATTGCGCATCACATCTAACATTAGAACAAACAGGAATTATGAAGGACAGAGCAAACATCCTGCAAGGCATAAAACCAGACCCTAAAAAAGGACAGTAGGAATCAGGCACTTAAGGAGATGGGCGTGAAAGTGCAGATGCTGAATTGCTGTGAAGCTGTCCGCTCCAAGGGCGAACTACAGCATGTTAAGTCTGCAGAAAAATTTATTGACTGTAACATCCTCTCTGCTGGATATCTGCACAAATCCATGATAAAGAAGCGGGCCGAGAAGACTGCCAGCCACTACCACCCGGGATGCCACCTGTTCCAGAAATGTACCTTTAGAAATGTAAAGGTCAGGGTGACAGAGATGGAGTTTTTGAGTAAAAAAGTGAAATAAATGATATTGCAGTAGCAGAGTTGGACATTTGGACATCAAAACAAGCCAGATTTACAACCAATATGTCAAACCTATTACATGAGCACATAAAGGCTAAGAATAGAAGCAGTTATTATTCTTGTCCTGGTTTGAATGCCAACTGTGATGAGGCTGTTTCAGGCCTGGGCTTTGTCTCTCTGGATTGAGGAGGCGATTAAGTTTGCCTTCAGCTTCAGCAAGGCTTAGCAACCCGTTCTCAGTTATGCTCCCTCTCCAGTATAGCAAATGAGTCCTCAGAGGCTTCATTTCAGGGTGCCTTTTTCATGTGTGGCTGGCAACGCATCATACATTGCTGTCTACATGACACAAAAATCCTTGAAGTGTCAAATGAAAGATTGAAAAAGAATCTTTGATGTCTCTGAAACACTTAAAAAAAGACAGTTCTTCAAGGGTTCATTAATAAAGAAAATGGTTCTATATAGAATGATGAACAGTCAAAGAACCCTTTGCATGAGGAAGTAAAATGTGGAGTAAATGGTTCTATATAGAACCTTTAAAAAAGCGTTCTACTATTGTTACAATGTAAAGCTTCTAACAATGGATTTCATGATACAAAAAAAAAAGAATGCAAAGAGTTCTTTGAGTGTTCTTGGTTCTACATAGAATCCTTCAAGAACTGTCTTGTTTAAGAACATAGTAAACCACTTTCAGCTTCTTTACCAGATTTGGCTATTAAGCCAGACTAAAAAAATAATACATTTATGGCATTTGGCTGACGCTCTTATCCAGAGCAACTTACAATTTGATCATTTTACACAGGCAGGCCAAGGCGGTGTTAGGAGTCTTGCCCAAGGACTCTTATTGGTATAGTGTAGGGTGTTTGCCCAGGTGGGGATTGAACCCCAGTCTACAGTGTAGAAGGCAGAGGTGTTAACCACTACACTATCCCAACCATAGTTGGGATAATAATAGTGTTTTATAATGTGGCAAATTACTATAAATGGAGTTTAAAAAGTCAAATGTTTGAGACCACTGTGCTTTGTTTTGAGATTTTCCAAAAACAGTCCTCTCATTGCTGTTAAATCTCGCCCTGCGTTTTCTCCTTGCATTTTGCTCCAAAAATGAATCAAAATGTACTTTCGCTGGCGGCTATCCCATCTCATGTTGGGCCTATTCGACATTTGTCAGTAATGTTATAATCTGTTCTGACCAATAAAAACAGTATTAGTCATTCCAAACAAACTGACTATCTGTCCTGACTGATTGAATTCTACTCTACAGGCGAATGTGTGTAGATGTGGATGAAATATTAACATTTCACTTTAGAGGGGGATCACTGGCAGAGGGTCGTGGCTCAGCATGAAGGGTCTGCGCTTAACATTGCCATGGAAACAGGCTGCGGAGCTGCATGGGCCGTTCCCACACACAGCCAGCGGCTCTGCAGCCTCTCCTTCCTGCGTTTTCTTCACATAGATGAATAAAACAGCAGACAGCATGGCTGCTCTTCTGCTCTGTGACACTTCTGTTCATGCTGCATATATATTTATAAATTATGCATTTATTTTAATTGCTGCATTTTGACACACTGCTACTATTTGCACTAATATATGTAATAGAGCTGTACATTTTTGACCTGATAATGATTTGACTCATTTGTGATTCTTTAAGAAGCCATTCAATGCATCGTGATTCATTATTTTTTAAAAATGCAGTGAATAAACAGCTGTGACCACTTTTTATACTTATTTTTATATTCAAATACCCCAAAAACTGAGACTGGGCAAGCTTGACAGAATGCTAACAGAAATCTCACTGTCTGAATGAAAATTCATAGTGATCTTTGTTTTCCTGACATAACATTGGGTTTCCAGTTTGAAATGCTACGCTACTTAGCTGGACTGTGTTGTCGCAGCTAATCCAAACTAGGCAGGCTGGAAACAACAACAAATAATTTGCCAACATGCTCATTTTAGTTTGATTACACAGCAACAAACAAAACATATTTCTGATCCTAACCCTAACCCTATCCTGACAGTGTGAATTTTATGCACATACAAAAAACTTTTTTTTCCAGACTTTATCAGAAACGGGTGTTTCTCCAGCTGGTTGCCCTGCGGTCTCTTCTAGTAGGCTAGTTCTAGCGGTGGGTAATCCAGGTCTAAAAAGTAAAAATCCTCCCCAGGATTTTGTTCCAACTGCCTGAACACCTTTGCTGCTGGTTTGAGCAAATTACAGAAGTCAAGCAGTTGGAACCAAATTCTGGGGAGGGTTTTACCCAAACTGGGGGTTTTACCCACCTGTAGCTAGTTCAGAATGCAGCAGCCCATGTGCTCACCAAGACAGAAAATTTGAGCATATTATGATTTGATTCTGTTTATACTGACTTCCCGTTAAGTTTTGCATTGAGTACAAGATCTTACTTATGACATTTAAAGCTGTAAGCTGGCCTAACTCACTGGTCTTGTGCAGTATTTTAGAATGTCCAGACCACTTTACTCATCTGAGGCAAGCTTACTGAAAACTCCTAGGATCTCTTTCAGCTCAAATGATGGAAGATCCTTTCCTTATATAGCTCTTAAACTCTGGAATAGTATTAGAGAATATTAGGAATGCAAGCTTGATATGTGTTTATGTTTGGCATGTGTTTATGTATGGCATGAGCCCACATGATCAGTTATGTAAGACTGAGCAACTGATTGAACAAGCCAAATCAGGCATGCTCATTTGGAAAGGCTTTTTGTGAATAAGCTTGGCATATTCTAGCCCTCTGTTTCCTAACCTGGTCTAAGGCCCCCAAGACGGGCCACATTTTTGCTCCAACCGAACTCGGAACAAAAAGGGATGAAAGAAAAATCTGGACTGGCTCATTTTGGCCTGTGGTCTGTAATTGTGCTGTTATTCACTCAGACAGAGGTGTTTATCTCCCCAGTGCTTCACTTATAATCCTATTTAAAACACTTTGAGATTTTGCAACTAAAATGAAAAGTATTACATAAGTTAACATTTATTTATTTATTTATTTTATCATTGAATCACCACTACCATCACAATTCACTTAAGGAGTTTTACAGCCTTAGTATGTGCTTGTGATATCAGGAATTGATGAAAATATTGAAGGAAATGTGAGTTACTTCCATGTCCTCTTGCCTTCTAGCACGTAGCTGGTTATCAGATATATGTAAGGAGAATCATCGCTTACTTGACACATCACTGGTTCTTATTTGGAGAAATCAGACAGACTGAAATTCAAGATCCATTCATACACTTAATTTGAGAGGTTAATATGCTTCAGTTATTTTGCTTTCTGATTTTCAGGGTTCTTGTTATCTACAGACTCTGGATAGATATATAGACCATTATGTGTCACACTGTTCATTGATAAAATTCTTATAATTCATTATAAATGTTATAATGAATTATAAGGATATATTCAGGAACTATTTAGGTGATAAAACATTGATGAAAGGTGAAGAATTAGGTTTGAATTTTCAGATGATTTTTGAAAATGTTACTGACTCTGCAGATCAGCTCTGATCTACTGTGTTTAATTTGGTTTGCATTTCTTGTATTTTACAAGACCATTTTCAAACGTCCCCTTACCCCTAAAAATGAAACAAACTGAGCCTTTAAGACTTGTATATGTAACTTTATTATTACCTTTGTTCAAAATGATTGCCTTGAATTGTGCCTTGAATATTGGAAAAATAAGCTTCATTCACGTCTTGTTGAGGTATGAATCGTTTAGAAGGCTGCAATGATGCATTTGCTTTCCAACAGCCTGGAACAGCAAAACAGTTCATGATTTCCTCCATGTCTTCTGCTCCTATGACTTGTGTAACAGTGTTGTGTTATCACCACCTTGATGTATTTAAAATGGGCAGGGTTTGCAACTCAGCTTCTGTGAATGGACAGCAGAGTTTTAAAACTTGTAAGGTTTACATGGTACATCAAAATCTTAGACTGCACAAAAGAAAGGAAAATTAAATTTTCTATGATATTGCCTTTTAAACTCAATTTCCTCCAAAACAAAACTGAATGATGAAGCATTTCTGGGCACCTTGAATTACTTTTCTGGATGCAGTGGTGTGCAGAGTCAGGACTGGTGTGAATTACCTCCAGTGGATTATGCTGCTCTGTAAACTTCAAACCTGGTGGGAGGATTTCGAATCGAAGCAGAATTTCCTTCTCATCTCTTTAAACCTCAGCTCAAGTGTCTGAAACCAGAAGCATGGAGACATTAGGATGTATTGGGTACGCTGAATGTTGCAGAGGAATGGATCAGAGCGCAGTTTGAGTCTGTCTTACTGAGACATCCAGAAGCAGCTGAAGCTTTCCCTGCACTGAGCTCCGTGTTTGAACAGCACACGTCGCCTCTGCTGATTGCAAGGAATAAACCAGCTTTAATCCCTCTCCTCTGCCTCACAAGATGCTGCTTGGAAGCTGCACTCTCTCTCACTCTGAATGCTAAACCTACACGATTCTCAACCCAGAGGAAATTGCTTGCTTAAATGTGAAGTTGCTGCTGAGGTAATTGGCCAAATATTGCACAAGCTGATTAAATTTCTCAGCAGGTTTTAGAGAAACTGGTGAGTGTAGAAGGACTTGGATTCAAGTAGTAGGCATTAAACAAGAACAAGTACAGGGCTTTAAAGATAATCTGCATCTCTGATCTCAGTCTGCAATATTCTTCTTATGTACACTGTGTGGCCAAAGGTATGTGGACGCCTGACCATCAAACCTATATGAGCTTGTAGGACGTTCCATTTTAAAAACATAGGCATTAATGGGCACCCCCCCCCCCCCCCCCCCCTTCAAGTTACAGTCAACCTTTGTCTTTAACATACTGTATGTAAAAACATGGATGTTTGAGCTCCATTGTAACAATATTAAGAGCTGAAGGAAATATAACTAAATATATAAACCTTAGACTATTAATTTGTTTTGTTGTTGACTGTTGAAATGAGTGGTTTCACTACTATTCAACTATTCCATTCTCCAGAAAATTCTATACAAGCAGAGAACATTTAGAACAACAACCAACATGGCCAAATCAGGACGTCATAGCAAGTTTAGCCCAAGAGCAACCTGCAAAATGAGTAATGCAGTTTCCTACAATCCTACAATATCATCACAAGACCTACAGGTACATGCGTATATCATCAGATAGAGACTGAACAGGTTTGATTTTTGGGGCTGTTTTACTGCAGCAGGGTCTGGCAAGCTCTCCATCGTTGAAACCACTATGAATTCTTTATTGTATCAGAGGGTGCTTAAAGAAAATGTGGACCGAGACCATCTGTCTAAGAACTGAAGCTGTAGGCACACCATGCAGCATGGCAATGACTCAAAACATTCTAGTAAAGCCACCAAGTAATGGCTCAAAAGAAATAAATAGAGAGGTCAAGTCTCAGATCTTAATCCTGTTTAGATGCTGTGGGTGATCTGAAACAGGCTATGCGTGCAAGAAACCCCTCAAACATCACACAGAGGAATTCTGCATGGAGGAGTGGGGAAAAAAAACTTTCTCCCAGTTGATGTCAGAGACTGGTAAACAGTTCTAGCAGACATCTAATTGAGGTTCTTGTCTAATTCATTGTTTTGCAAATGTGAGGCAATTACATCACCTTTATCTATAGCTATTGATTGAAAAAGATCAATTATTAAAATGTCCATATCTCTTAATAAATAAAATATTTGAAGGGTTGTCCTGATTTTTCAACATGACTGTAAAGAAGGTTTTCCACGAGATTTTGAAGTGAGTCTTTGGGTATTTTTGCCCATTTAGTCAAAAGAGCATTTGTGAGGTTGGAGGGGAAGGCCTGGCTCACAACTGACATTTCTATTCATCCCAAAAATTTCCAGTAGAGTTAAGGTAAGGGGACTGTAGTACCTCTACTCCAAACTCATCAAACCAGATCTTCATGGACTTCGCTTTCTGCAGAGGGCATGATGCTTTCTATCAGACAAATAGACAGAAAGTAAAACAAATTTCTCCCTTAAAAAACAGGTTTCCACTGCTTCAGAGGTCAGTGATGCCATGGCAGTGGTCTTAGTGATCTTAGACTTGTATTCAACTGCTTGGCAATGGAAACCCATTTCATGAAGCTCCAAAAACACAGTTCTTGTGCTGATGTTGCATCCAGGGGCAGCTGGTGACTTTGTAGTAACTGATGCAACAGAGGATGCATGATTTTTACACGAGATGCACTTCAGCACTCAATAGCCGCAAGTTTGTGTGGTTTGACACTTTGTGCTGCATCTAAAAGCTTCCATTTCAGAATATTAGCAGTTCGATCTAGCAGGGAAGAAATTTCACAAAAACAGTCAGTGGTAAAGGTGGCATCCTATGACAGTGCCATGTTTAAAATCACTGAGATCTTCCACTGCCAACGTTCGTCTGTGATTGCATGGCACTTTTTGGCTATATAGTGTTTATTGTATTTTAAATTTGTAGATATTTAATGTTATTTTCTAGACTTAAAATCTTCCATTTTGGTTGTGACTCAAAAACTGAGACAGTTTTATGAACACATGTATCATACTACTCTGTCATGTGCTTCAGATATATGCTTTTGTTCAGATTGATTTTTGGAGGGAGCAAAATAGATGAGAGAAAAAAAGGATCCCCAGTCGACTCTGGCCAGTTACAGCTCTCTCTCTCCCCGAGATATGCGGGCCTTCAGGTTTGTAGAGAAAAGCTATTTGTCAGGTAAGTCGAGCCTATCAGGCTGGCAAACAGAGAGATGGAGGAAGTGAACACCTTTTTTTCTGCCAATACACTGCTTTACTGCCCTTTCCCAGAGGTTGTAAATTAGCCACTGGCTACTTCTCTACATTCTGAGCCAATGTCAAATCCGTCTGGCAGGCTAAGGCTGTGAACCCACTGCAGGCGTCTGCACCAGTCTCAAACTGTCAAACATACCTCCCCTGAGCAGGAGCAGGGAGGGAGGGAGAGAGAGGGAGAGGGAGAGGAAGTGTGAAGTGTGTTTTTTCTTTTATTGGCCTTCATCTAGAGACAGTTGCAACAAACCAATATTCAGTTTAATAATTGTGAGCTGTATCTCGTATTAAACCTGGAAAGTAAACATAATTTTATTGCAGCTAGTCTGAATGGATTTGTGCTTCAGCTCAGTCCTAAATTGCAATAAACCAAGCCTTTTAAAGGTCACCTGACAATACTTGATTGCATTAAGGCCACACATTTCAAAAGTTTGAAGAAGAAAAAGAACAATTCTTCCCGTTTTTTCTTCTTCTTCTTCATATTAATAATAATAATAATGACATTATGATTATTATTATTATTATTATTAACAACAATAATTAGTTAGTTATTAATTTCTATTCTTGATTTTTTGTAAACATAATAACATTACAGGATGTATTATTGATTGTGTTTGGTTTATTTGAATGTTTTTGTATATTGTCATAGGTGAATAGGGGAACAAAGTATTATATCACCAAACTGGTAACTTTTCAGGAGAAGAAAAAAAAAACTTATATAAACTTATATAAAACTTATATAAATATAACTTAAAATGAAAGTTGATGTAAAGAGATTTTTTTCCAAAGTAGTGGATTATTTCTTAGTCCAGTCCAATCACTGAGAAACCTTTACACAATGTATAAAGCTACTGGCCTTTGCCTGTGTGAAAAAATAACAGCAGAAATGGAGATGCAAAGTTTTGTTCCATACATCATTACTAAGAAGAATTTTTTAAAAAGTTGATATCCTGTGAACTTTGAAGGACAAAATTTGGTTCCAAATTTCTCTGCCAGAAGCTCCAGCCATCAAATGGATTCATTAAATACCATCACCAGCAAAATTGAAATTTAAAAGCTCCATATAATGGAAAACTGAAATATGTTCACTTTTATGAATATACCAGTTTGATTTTGGCCTAGTATGTAGACATTGTTCAAGTTTCACAATGTATCATTCACTGCCCAGTCCATATATATAATGAAAACTAAGCCACAAAAACAGTCTATTTTGAATGCTTTCTTTTTGTGTTTCATGAAAACTAGTATATTTACAGCAAACAGAAATGGTGAGCCATAAGGGCAGCCCCCATTGGACTTTCAGGAAAATTGTGGATATCCACCTCTTTAGGATAGAGAGGTTTATCTCTGACTATTTACACTGAAGTTATAAGGAGTGCTTTAGCCCAGACTGCTTTTTGAATGAGGCAAAATCAGAGCTGAGCTCATTTACATGTCAGTCTTGATGGCATAGTTACAAAAAGAAAATCTATAATTTGAAGTAACAGTCTTTTGCAATAAAGTCATCTCTCATTCTGAAAGCTGCAAACACATGTATTTGTGAGATCCTGATAGTGTGGGTCCATGGCTGCTCTTTTAAATGATGCACACAAAAGTGGAATATGTGCTAATAGGTCCCTCTTGTGAAGAAAATTTAGCCTTCTAAAAGTGTGCGAGTGAGTGAATTTCAAAGGCTTATCAGCATTTTGGCTGAGCTCTTTCCTGGAGTACAAAGATCATTCTTTGTCTCAATTATGGTGAGGATGGTTGTCACATGCACTGAGTGGTTTTGGAAGAACTCACAAGAGGGGAAGTTGTCAAAAATGCACCCTATACATCTTAATGTCTGATCATACCCATAACAAATTAAACAATGCTCTGCTCACTTTGTCTTACATCTAGGTTTGATGAGTATGATTTTCTGACTGGGAAATATAAGAACCAGAGTAACAAGTTGGAACCCCATGTTCCCTTATGTGTCTTATATAGATGATTTCAAATGAGGCTCAGTTGAGGCTGAAGAAGGCCTTTTTTATGACAAGCTGCAATAGAGACCGTGGATATTGCTGATATATATGAGTTCTCCATAACTTGCACATAGAAATTGATTAAAACATTCACCGTTTTCTCTGCCTCTTTTTAATTGTATCGCATGACCGTGAAAGATTTTCATATGGGAGAGCCAAGGAAAAGAAAATACGAAGTGCTCCTTATTCTAAATGTTCTTGTGCGCTAAGATGATTATGCTTATATATTAATTACTAATCTGATAATATATTAGTGACTAATCTTCTGTGGCCTACATAAATCGGTGCTGTATTGCTTTAAATGCTTTGCTGATTCTGGCACAAACAAAGCATCTGATGGAGCCAAAACTGAGATCAGTGCTTGATAATGGGTTTGTTTTAACTTTGTCTCCATTGACCAATGGTGGCCTACTGGTATATATATGATTCCCATCGCCAGACCTGGGAAAATCTATTAGCTATTATTATAATCTTAAATGAGGTCACTGGCCCTCCTTTAATAGCCTGATGTATGGGCAATTTTAACTGGACAGAGTATGGCAATAGCAGGTTAGTATTTGCTAAGTTGGTACATTTGGATTCAACTGAATTCATTGTGAATGTGCTGACCTTCAGATGGTGGCAGAGAGGAATGGGTGCTTTCTGACTTACTGACCCTGCATTACGAATGAATGCATGGGCTAATCATCACTACTGACCCCAGAGACAGGCCTTGAGGGCTCACCACTTTCTCACACATTAGAACGCTATTACACGGATTATCAACTGCGTCATGGGACACTCCAACACCTTATGACAAAGGAATGTTCAGCAGCAAGGAAAACAGCAACTTTAAAAGGCCTATATCCTGAACTTCTTCTTCTTTTGGCTGCTCTCTTTAGGGGTCGCCACAGCGGATCATCTGCTTCCATCTTGCCCTATCCACTGCCTCCTCTACTTTCACACCAACCATCTCCATGTCCACCTTCACTACATCCATAAACCTTCTCTGAGGTCTACTTCTTCTCCTTCTACCCGGCAGCTCCATCTCCAACATTCTTTGACCAATATATCCACTAGTCCTCCTCAACACATGTCCAAACCATCTCAACCTGGCCTCTCTGGCTTTATCTCCAAACTGCTTCTCATGTTTGTTTTTTTCTACCCCAAGGTCAATTTATGATGTTTGTGTGGGTTTCTGTACCACAAACAGGCATAATAAATTTGCATATGATCATTGTCCAAACTCTTTCATCAATCAGAGTTTAACAGTCTGTTTCTGTTACTGTGCCTTTAAGACTGATATAGCAGTTCATCTCCTAAACGTCAGTGTTAATGAGCAGTGCTAAACTGCCGTAGACTAAACGGATGAATGTATGCAGGGGGAGAAAATGGGTCGAAATCAACTGGAATGCCATTCTGGGTTTAAAAGTCAGGATGGAGTTCTGTCTCAAATTTTGAAATCTAGGCAAATTGTTTTTATGAGTGAAACCACATGTACTTGTTTTACACTGTTTCTAAAATGTGTATGAACCAAAATGTTGTTGACTGCACCCAAAGTCCAGCCTACAGCCCATTCAGCCAATGTAAAGCCCCTATCCATGTGTTTGGAAGGAAAAAGCGAGCTTTTAAAGTGTCCACAATCAATTAGCATAATAGCCAATGAGACTTGAAAGAGAGCTAATGATTCATTCTGCATTAACTAGATATCAGCCATTGACTGCGTGTTATGTTCAAATATATGAAAAAAATGAGTGACCGAATACACCCTGGACATTTCACTTCTAGCTAAGCAGATTTCGTAATTTCAGCAAGATAGTTTACTATTTGTGTGTCAAGTACCTGTTTTGACAGTTTACTTGACTCTTTGAACTCTACCGATTCAGTTACATTTCTCAAAACACTATGTTAATGCTGTAGTGTGTTCAGGAATTTATTGTGAAGGTGGGACTATTCCCTGTACATTACAACAGGAAGATCTGGTCCGTCTAGTGCTGGAAGTGGAAGAGTGCAGCTGTGAGTCCAGAGCTTAGATTTAGAGCTAACTGTTAGCCAAACTCCCTCACTGCACACCATGGCTGTGGCTGACTACAGTCTATAATAAAGCACAATGACTTGTGCATATGCTGTATGTCTTCTCTCTGAACAGTGAACGCTACAGTATGATAAACTTTCCTACTCTTTCTTCTTCTGTTTAGAAAAAAAACTGAAGGGCTATTGCTTTTAAGTTGTGATAAAACTGATCTATTTAATCAGTTAATTAATTAAAAGTGCTTAGTTAATTAAAAGTTGGTTTTGACATGCAGCGTTTCAGTTCTTTCAGATTTAGCTTCAGCTCTCGACTCTAACAGAAAAATCTCCTTTTTGAGTGCAGGAAATACACTAGATTCATGCATTTATTGGTTGCATAAAATCATGAGATATATTTAAATCATGCAAAACGTTCAGTGTTTCCTGTAAAACCTGGTCATCTCCACTGCTGTATACAAGTGTAAATGTGTTGCGTTTTGTGACACCACATAAAACAATGGATTGAAAATGGGCCGTTTTTGTAATTTAGCCTCTATATACGGACTGAATGAATGGAGTGTTTTAAATGTTAACCTTGTTAAATGAAACTCTTATTTCAAAAAAGCAAGAAATTTTGGTTGTCCATGAAGTGGGCCCTTTAACAACAATTTGCATCCAAGATTTCTGTAATAGGCAGCGGGTGGTTTGCGGGTTGTTGTAATGCCACAACAAGGAACTGATGGCTTTGATATGAGCTGACTTTTATAGTATGTGAAAATGTGCCACATTTAGAGAGGGCAAGCTAGAAAAATAGAATAGGATCTGTTTTTTATGCATGAATAATTCAGTATACTAGTACTATGTCTGGCTGTTTGATAGTTTAAGGATTCTACTCGGAAAGAATTCATCTTTAATATATAAACTAAAGAACAAATAGAAGAGTACTGTGAAATGCTAAAAAAAGCTTTATCATAACATCTTGGAATAGAACACATGATGTTTTATGACATTTTTTGTGTCTTTTCAAAGCCATTCAAGATTTCTATCAGATTATTCATTTTATCCTTCACTGATCTATAAAAAAACATGGCATGAGCACAAATATACAATAACTCACAAGTACTGCTCGATCAGATGGGTAAATATTTCCAGGGGAATGGAACTCATCCTGAGGGGGATAATTAAAGCAACATGGCGCAGTTTAGGTACGTATAATTAAATGTGGGGTTTTTTAATATCTCTCTCCAGAGAGTGGATCCTGGGGTGAGGTCCTGCCATTTTATAAATGTTGTAGCGAGTGTAGAAGTGACCCTTCAGTGCACATTTAGATCAGTGTGAGCATGTGTGTTCCCATTATTCGTATCCGATCAGCCTATCAGATGAAAATGCACTCTGTCTTTAGAGCACCACTGATTCTTCAGAAAGAGAGAGAAAGTTTTTCTGAGTGAGAGAGTTTTTTTTCCTGCGTATCTGGAGACATTCGGCTAACAGGCACGCCCCTGTGTGCCAATGTGGACCACTTTCTTCCATCTTCAAACTATTATGTTAATTAATATGTTAATTAATAACCAACTAAAATTAATCGTGTCCCTTTTGTCTCAATAAATTGATTCGTTTGTACGATGATAGTGTGCATTTTACCTAATGGTCTTTCTCACAGTAAAAAGTAGAGCCTGATGGAACCACTTATATTCATGTGGCCACTTAAAAATCTCATACAATACTGCGCAAAAAACAGGGACCACCTTTCATTTCCAGTTAAGATGCACTTTGACCAAAAGGAAAAATGGCATGATTTATTATTCCAATCTTACATTCCTTGGCCTTTGCTCATTTTCTGTGAATAACACATTTTCAGTGACTTCACACTGTTCACCCCCTACACATTTATATTACCCATGAGGTGTAACCCATGGGGAATAAAAGTGTGGATGTGCTGTGGCCCTTAACTCTGTTCTCCCCTTACATGGCCTGCTGTTAGAGTGTGTGTGTCTGTGTTTGTACATAGATACATACACACACACACACACACACACACACTATATATATATATATATATGTATATATATGTGTGTGTGTGTGTGTGTGTGTGTGTGTGTGTGTGTGTGTGTGTGTGTGTGTGTGTATGTGTGTGTGTGTGTGTGTGTGTGTGTGTGTGTGTGTGTGTGTGTGTGTGTGTGTGTGAGAGAGTGAGTGAGCGACCGAGCGAGCGAGGGTGGACAACATGGACAGGCTGCTGACTGGCTACAGCTGCTAAAGGAGTATCCTATGCTGGACACTTGTGATATGACAAACTGTATGGTTGTATTGACTTAAAAAATTAAAAAACAACAATAACAGTGGCTCACCAGAACACTCAGTTACAAAACATTCATTGTCAAGAAAAAAATTAACAGACAATATCTATTTAACAGAACATTACACAGCAGTCTCAACACCTTAATATACATCTAAATATAAGATATTATAATATAATTTATCTGTATTACAGCTTCCGCTCTTTTCAAGTACTTTGTAAAACTTTCAACTGGTGTATTTTTCCACAGATCCAAAGTTCAGTCATAGACATTGGTTATATTTTCTGCTTCTCACAGCCCTAGTAATCCCAAACACATGCAGTGATGTTCTCTGGTCTCTGGGGTGGCCAGTCCATTGTTATAAAACACCAGCAGCTTCTTTGCTTGATTTGCAGATTTGATTTCCTTTTCTCACTAATGGCGTCCGCAGTAATATTTTGGTTTTTTTATGTTTATGGGTGCTTATTGAATACCACACTTATTAACTGAAGCTGTGCTGAATATGGGGGCAGGTAATAGCTATAATACTAGACATTACAACAGTCAAAAATGAAGAAAAACACAAAGGCAGAAAAAGCATTCATCAGGGGCTGAAAGGGTTAAGGTGCTATATGGTGCTTCCTTTCACGGATGCTTGCTCTCTCTCACGTTCTCTCTCCCTCTATCTATTTCAATGTTGATGCTGTTCTCTGGGCTGTCTGTAAGGCTTTGAACTCCTGTGCAGCAGCGTCAGTGAGGAGACAGAAGGTCAAAGCCCATCTCTGCAGATAAGATAAGCAGCAGGAGAGGATACAGTGACATGGCTGATGCAGTGAGCTCCTGCTGGGCTATAAACATGTTAAAGCACACAAGCCCCTGTCCCTATTCCCCACTGCCCCACTACAGATATATTTGGGATCAAAGTGTGACTGCACATACAGATTCATTACAGATTCAAGCTGATTTGCTGGTTTTTACTGCATATTAAGTGCTTCGTGCAGTGTTGGATAATGAGAGATATAAAAGGACAAGCTTCAGTCAAAGATTCTTGAATGAATAAGAATATTAGCTGTGCTGCTCATAAATCAGTTAATGCCGTAATTCTAATTCACATGTACTAAATCAACCATGACGTGTTTGGTGTCCAAAATTTGATTTAGTTTTTTCCCTGGAGCTATGAGGCTAACGTAGCTAACAAGTAATGTAAGAATATAGCCAACAGTTCTATATCATCACTGGCTTTAACCATATCTAGTAGTTAAGACAAGACACTACAGGCAGAAATGGCATCAAACAATTCATCAGTATTTTTTTAAATATTGCATCTATAACATCTAAACCATAATTGTAACTATCTCTATTTATTTTAGCATTTCACCACGCTGTCCAGATAAGTCGATTTCCTTTATATCAATTACAAGATTCACACAAATAATGCAAGTTTGAGATTTTACAGAGTAAAGCAACTTAGCCTGATTCTTAAAGCTGTTTCTCTCAACAACACTGTAGTATTTCATACTACAAAATAACCTGAAAAATTACTTGTAATAATAATGCATAATGTTGTCTCGATAAAACAGTAACATAATGAGATGCTAATAATCTATTCTGTAAAACCAATGTAAGTAGATATTTTAATTGTATCGTTCAAAAAAAATATGCATATTTAAGTAGATAATGTCTCATCTGCATAACTAATTTTTATTTGTTTGTTTATTTGTAAGTAAAAGGTGACTTGGTAATCTAACACACACAGTATCCATATGCTGTCCTGCTTAATCTACTGTATGATTTAAAAATGTTCTAAACAGGTACCAGAGCTTAAAAACTAGACTCTCTGTGTGGAGCCTGATGTATTTGTGAAGGATTTTGAAGTTTTTTTTCTAGTTTAGCAAAATAATTACATCTGCTAAACCTGCTAAACCAGCTAGATATATAACATTTACAAACTAGGCTACAGCATTAGCACTTTTAATCCCAGGGAGAGATACAGCCTGCAGTATATAAGGAACATGAAGGATGCTGACAAGAAATAGATCCTGTATAGATAAAAAAAATCTATACATATATTCAGTCACACACACACACACACACACACACACACACTATATATATATATATATATATATATATATGTGTGTGTATATATATGTATATATATATGTGTGTATATATATGTATATATATATGTATATATATATATATATATATATATATATATATATATATATATATATATATATATATATATATATATATATATATATCTTGCTGCTGTCAGAAGAAAGCCTTGTATATCCATTTTTGTCATATTTCAGTTTTTGACACAATTTTAAAGGACCTGTTACCCTTTACATTGTGTGTAAATTTCTTTATGAATGAACCAAAAGAAATGGCCCAAAATGACTTGGAAATATGTCTGGTTCCATTTTGGAGATAGGAGGTTTTCTTCCAAAAACAACAATACACACACACACACACACACACACACACACACACAGTATGTATACATATATACATGAAATATTAAAAGCACCTTGTCTCTACTGTTGCACTTTGTAGTTCTACAATTACTGACTGCAGTCCATCTCTGCATACCTTGTTATCCTTATACCCTTTTACACTGGACGCTGTTGGCTGGATATTTTTGGTTGGAGGACTATTCTCAGTCCAGCAGTGACACTGAGGTGTTTAAAACCCCAGCAGCACTACTGTGTCTGATCCACTCAGACCAGCGCAACATACACTAATACGCCACCACCATGTCAGTGTCACTGCAGTGCTGAAAATGATCCATTGCCCAAATAATACTGCTTCTGTGGTGGTCCTGTGGAGGTCTTCACAATTGAACAACAGGGCAACAGTGAGCCAAATTCATCCTCTTCCAAACTTTGAAGTGGACATGTCTCTAACACCTCCCTTAAATCTATACTTATGCTGTAAGACATGCTGTTGTCTCTAAAAAGGTTGTGTCATTACATAGCTAAAAGCAGTAGTAGTAGCCATTTGCCTAGTAGACTGGATTTTGTGTGCATTTGTATTCATTTTTTATAAACAGCTGCATTTGTGATTAGGGGACAATTGTGTACTTTTTTTTTGGTTGAACATCACATTAGCATGAATCAATTCAAAATTCCTGTGGCCCTCCTGATTTAAACTGCCTATTGACCAATATATAATAGCATCTCTTTTTTTATACTCTACCAATAAACTTTAATGCTACACCTAAAAGGAAATGTTCAAGTACTCATTATGAGACTAAGATGCCAGTAATGAAAACTCTTTAATTAATCCCATGGTATGGTTAATGCACAAATTCTAACAACCAAGGGAATGCATCAAATATTTATGGTGGGAAAACTGGATCATAATCAACATTGTGGGTCATAATTACCATCTCATGTGATTCAAGCAGAAGGGCTTTATTGCCCATTAGCTTGGAAATGATACTTATTCTAGCCACCCATTATACTAACACAACACCCCCATCATAAATTAGTGATCTGACGATCTAAAATGAATTTTGACATTTCCAGTCACTCTGCTGGGAGAAAGTGTGATGCTCGCGAATATTGATCAGGAATGCAAAGAGGTGCTCCAGCGTTTCCATGCCCCTGAAATGAGTCCCAAATGCTGCAAAACGGACACGTTATGCATATTAACTATAGGAAGCGCTTGATCATTTTCCCTCAGTATAGCTCCCATTAATTCACTGCATACTGCCCGATGCCTCTGCCGCAGAATGCTACAAATCAGTTTTAATAATTCATTTTCAATGTTTAATATGCACATATTACACAAGCTACATTAACTATCCAGCAGGGTATTGTATGGAGTAACTCTTTGATGGGCTGCTTTTTTATCCGGTGTTGTCAAACTAGAGTGGAAGTGAGAGCTTCTCTATGAGGCCAGGAACAAACAAATGGCAGCAATGTGGAGAAGATACTTAGAAGAGTTTTAGAAGAGACCTTTTGAATTGTGGAAAGCAAAAAACTTTCCCTTAGGTTTCAGACATATCTGGACAAAGAGTGCCAATAAATCATGGCCTGTGTAACCTGGGAAAAGAAAACAATTGCTGAAAATCTTCTGCTGTGAAAAATGTGTTGTTTAAAAAGAATGTCCTTCAAGGTCAAGATTGCTGAGATGTTAAGGGGATTCTGCACTCTTAAAAATAGAGGTTTTTAAATGGTTAGTGACATGGATATACAGCTGTAGAACCTCAAATTGGTATAGAACCTTTGTATCAGACACATCAGAGTTACAGAAATGGTTCTTCTTTAAATGAGAATGGTTCTTGAAAGGCTTTTGAGGGAACTAAATATGGGTTAGTGGCATTATTGTAAAGAACCCTTTTTAGCTCTATTTTCAAGTGGGTCAATAATGAATAAAGATTTTAAAGTGATAATATTGGAAATTCTCAATCAAAAGCAATTTTAAAATAACGTAAAAAAGATGTAATTGTGCATTTTTGTGTCTGCAAGAATTTATTTAATGTGTTTGAATATTTGTTTCATTCATCCATTATTCAGCTTTTAAAATTCTACACATTTTTTAAAAATATTTTTAAGGATTATTTAATAAAGAACATGGTTCCATATAGAGTCATGTACACGCAAAGAACCATTTACATGCTTAACTGATTCTTTGTATGATGATTAGAACAAGATGAATTTACTTCAGATTAATGTAATATGTGTTGTATATGGTTTTATATATATATATATAACTTTATATGTATATAATATATATAACTTTTTAGAAAATTGTTCTATGTAGAACCGAAAAGTATTCTTATATTGTTATCACCTTGACATCGTAACCATAGAAGAACCAATTTAGGTGCTATGTAGAAACCCTTTTCAAGTTCCTATAGGGAACATATTCTACATCTACAGTACATTCTCCATGAACAACTATTTTACCAAGCAAAGAACCAACTAAGCATGCAAAGGATTCTTTCAGTGTGCATGGTTCTATATGGAACCATTTTCTTCACTAAAGAACCCTTGAAGAACATCTTTTTTATCAAAAAACATATTTTTTAAACGTGTATAAATTCATTTAAAGCTATGCATATTGTCAATGCACCAGGACAGCCTGCTTGCATACTAAGAAATGAAAATAAAAACCTCTTTTCTAACTCGAGAGGGAAGACGGGTTCCTATATCAATGATTCACAGCATGGCCTGGAGGAGAACTGAACGAGGTTCCTTCGTGGTTTGGCAAAGCATTGCAGAGGCCTCTTGGGCTGCCTGTCCATGTCCAAAGAGTCAGCCAGGTGCACTGATCTGCTAAGAATGAGGAAAGACAGGACAGCCTCTGAAGCTTCAAGGACTCCCACGAGGGAGTGTTTCAATGGTGTTGGATAAACTCAGCAGCCAAATGCATTGTGGCCTGTCTATGGGATTTCTGTCTGACTCACTTTCTGTCAGTCATGCAAATCACAGCAAGTGTCCATCTTACCATTTTGGCATGCAGTTATAAATGTAAACTTGCCAGGCAACCAGACATTGACCTGCATGATCCTTCACGCATCTACTCTTTAATGGCATTACCATGATCACTCCACAAGGCAGAGAAAGTCTAGAGGGAGAGCGAGAAACAATCTAACATGGAGTAACAGTTTCAAGCACTGTTGGTTGTGTTTACGTGTTCCCATAGCAAAGTCATCTGTGAATTTGGCAGCAATTGGATGCACCCTGAACTATATTCATCATAAGTGTTTTTAAATGTTTTTAAATGAGTTGTGTGTATAAGGCACTAAATTCACACTATTGTGAATTTGTGGAGCCTATAATATGGCTTTAAAGCATGTAAATAACTCCCAGTGAGAGCCGGCCAGGCTAAAATACAGTCTCCACATGGTGGAGTTTTTAATGCAGTGTTACCCTTAAGCCTCCCAAAGGCAACAATGGTTCATATTCTGCCATTTAAATTAAAAACAGTTTGGATTAATCAAAATGATAGATGCCAAATAAAATACATTAAAATATAATTTTTCATGCTACTAAATACTGTTCTACTGGCCAGAATTACATTTATCACTCACTTATTTTGATAAATTTATTGTGTGTGCATTGTATTGTCCATATAAAATAAGCCACAGAAAATGTTGTGCACATGAGTAAATGCCCTTTATGTTGAACAGGCATCATAAAATGCTCAACCCAGTGCTAACCCTGATACTGAATACATGAATAACAACATTTAAGTACTAGTTAACTCCAAAGCCCACCCTCCTCAAACACTACTACTACTACTACTACTACAACAATTCTAGACTGTGAGTGCATGGCCACACCCCATAAGTTCCTCACGGTAGTGAGGCCTGTGGTGGACATCAAAGTGTTTTGGTTGGAAGGCTTGTCTAGTTCAAATAAGACAATTTTCTTTCATTTATGTACTGAAAATATAATGAAAAAAGTGTTTGTATTGATTTACCAGACTGTAATAATTAACCCCTATATCTGTTACAATGAACCCCATATGTGGAGTTAGATATGATTGGTGCTACTTTTAGCTAGATTGTTCATAAACAGCAGGTGTATGTTTAAGTTCCCACTTGTACAGAAAAATTACACTTTCTGAAATGCTTTTAAAATTATTAACCAAAGTCCAAAATGTGTTATGTCCCGCTGTCACCTACTCAATACACAAATTGTTTTAGGTTCCACATATTTCAATTCAAGTCAAATAGAGTAGAGTCAGCACGAACAGACTTTGTTACTTCAATCTAAAGTGCAATTGACTGCCCACCACTTCATTTATGTAGCAACTGTTGCAAAGTTGGTTAAGTTGGCAAAAATCCCATCATCTTGTCTTTTGTATTGCTTTAGTTTAAGGTTTTTAGAATTAGGTTTACAGTTGCAAATTCTATGCTACTAAACTGGCCAAATCTAGCCAGATTGGTAATAACTACAACAAATTTGCCACCATGCTAATGACTGTCCTAGAAGTAGTTCACACACAAAATATGTAATCTAATATATATATATATATATATATATATATATATATATATATATATATATATATATATATATATATATATATATAAAATCTAATACATATAATCCATTTGAAATTAATACCACCCTCTACACTTTACCTAATAAGAAATTGTAGCTCACAACACAATACATCAGCTGTAATTAATGTTGATGTGTTTTGGTTTGGTTGTCAAAATATATTAATTTTTGAGTGTAAATGTCTAAATGAGGACAAAAAAAATGCAATAAAAGTGCAACTAATTGTTGCACTATTTTGAATCAGTCCACTGGGTATGGCTGAACAATCCAAGCAATTTGACAGCACATCATTGTCAAGCCAAATGAAGACTGATTGAAGCTTCATTTCATTATTATCTCTGACTGGCTGGCTGACTGACAGGGGGGACTTTAGCCTAAGCTGTAAGCTAGCTTCTGAACTAATATTCATTTAAATAAATGACTGGAACGCTTGGCTGGGTCATGCATAGATTTATGAAAGGGAGATTTCACAGGCCAGTGGCTGTATATTTAAAACTCTGTCACCATAGTCGCAAATCCAATATGAGGCACTGGGAGAGAATTCCCGTGGTGCGTTAGATGCACAAACTGAACACAACAAGGAGTGGAACTTCTCTGGGAGACCCAAACATCTCTGCCAATGTTCCAGACATAGACTAGTCTATCCACAAATAGCAAGTTTCTTTAGTAAGAAGCTGACAAACTATGTGCATCTGAGAGCAAGAGAGTTTGAATCTGACATTCTCTGCAGAGTTTTGCTTTAATGCTTGGAGAGGTGGTGACAACAGCGCAAAAATATTCAGGTGAGAGCACAAATGCTGTCATATGGGATATGGGGTGATGTGAGGGGAAAGATTCATTGGAAAGGCTCTGTTAATAATCATCAGCCGGAGATACACTGGGGTCCATAGCGACTGGCCACCCAGAATGTCTTTATTGGACCCCTCATAGCACTGCTTATGCGGTTTTACACCAATTAATCATGGAAGCTCCAAAAACTTTATAATATACTTCAACCAACAGCCTGCAAGAGAGTCCCAACTTGGTTGAGACAAAGTAAACAAGGAAATTGCATTGTATTTTTTCATTGATTCAGTGTCTTTTGTATGAGTTGGTTCATTTGTTTTGTTCGCACTGGGGCCTATAAGATCCTAGTAATGCCTCTGCAGATATACATTTCCTACCGCAGGCCATTCCTAAGAAAAGAACAGCTTTACCGCACCGGAAAGGGGAAAAAAAATAATAACGCCTTCACATATGCCTGCTAGACAGTTGTGCAAAGCAGATGGTAAATAAGGGTTTCAGGCTGCGTGCTGCTGTTGCATAAGGGACAAACCTCCCCTACTGTTACAGGGCATGCAGTCCGCCTACCAGAGTGGCAAGTTTGCGCCGAAATCAATTTAGCTGCTGCTCCTACATCCTGCTGACTTCCCATCTCCACGCCTCAGTCCACTGCATACAGGAGACAGAAATGAAATCACTGGCTGTGTGTGTGGATGACTACCACCTGCTCCCTCACAACCACAACACGACCTGCCTCTGATGGCATTCTGCAGGTGAGCCACCAGGGAAACACACTCCTGACAAGCAGTCAAAGATCTCCCAGCAGTGGCCTGGTCCAGCAAAGGGACACACTGATCATGCTACCAGGGAAACCCCTATTTCTGACAGTGAGAATCCATGCTGTCCCAGAACTAACACACTAATGGCATAGATGCACACATTCCAGCATCTGTTGGTGGGGTGTAAAGCACAAATAAGCAGTCAATACAGATTGATTTTGACCAGCGTTAGCTCTACATTGTCCTCTCTGCATTCCTTTGATGACTTCCTAATGAGCCATTTTAGCTTCTGATATAATATTGCTGTTTAATTTAACCTTTAGGGTTAATGGCAATAGTGGGTCCATGCATCAAAGTTTCCTTGAGGGGGAAATCTGAATCTCCACAAGGCTTCATAAAAGAGAACATAAAGGCTTAGATCGATTTTCAGCCACTAGACTTTAGGATTCACAATGGATACTGATTTTCTAATAACTACTAACTGTTCTAAAATTGCATCTTCTTTAAAGTGGAAACCAACTGATTAGTGGTCTTTTCATCTCTTTTGATAGTAAGTTTCTTCTATAAATAGCCTATTTTAAACAGATCAGTTTAGTTGTAGGTTAGAACTCAAAGAAACTTATGCAGATTTAGGTTGTAAGTGAGTAGTATCGCTGCCACTCCCCAACATGCATTATAAATTTGTCTATGGCAGTCTATTTTAGGCATAGCGTGAATAGGATAATTCAGGCTGAGGGCCTAGTTTGTTCAAGAATAATACGGCTTCACACTTTTACTATTGATCACTCAACTGGGAATTACTGAATAAAAGAATAATTCTGTCTGCTATTTCAGCAAGTTGAACAGGATGACATGTTTCACAAATAGTGAATAAAAAAAATCAGCCTCGTTATGAATGTGATTTGTCCCATTTAAAGCCTGTTAATGCTAGCTGATGCAATTTTGTGTGTTGCAGAAAAGACGTAGGTATGAACCACTATCAGTTATTTCTCAACTATTCCGACAAGGCCCGCCTACCAACGCTATGATTGGCTAGTAAAATACCACCATATTTGCTGGGCTTGGCCAATTCATGCTCACCAGCAGCTCAACTGGGTGGTACCGGTCCTACCTCCCATTAGTCAGGCTGCGTCCAGTACCACATATTTCCACAATAAATAGTTTATCCAAAAACTATTACAGCAGTACTAATATAGTATTGCCTCATCTTCATGAAGAAGAGCCAGAGAAGGCCAAAATTAGTGCAGGTAGAAGGGAACTACCAGCCAATCGAAGAACTCCTACTGAGCACGACCCACTAGCCAATCCCTTCACAGGTGGCCGTGAACTACTAACCAATCGCAGGGAGGCGGAGCTTGTCGGAATACGGGTGCGAAATAAAAAAACAGCGCGCTCGAACGTTCGCCTGTTCATTCAGCAGCAGCGTCCTCGAGCAGCGCCACCACTTTCACGCGCACGGCGTCGGCGCGAGGCGCAAGTGCGCGCGCCGCGGCTCAGGGCGACCGTTAGAGAGACCGTGAGGGCGGAGGGGGCTGCAGCGGTCTTTGCGCGCGTTTCTGTTTGTTTTATTGTACCCGTTCGCCTCGTTTCGTCTCCGTGGGTCGGAACCGAAGGGGCGAGGTGGAGGAGGAGGAGGAGGTGGTAGAATGGGCGAACCCCTCAGGTTTTCACTCTAACTCTGGAAATGGAGCCCACATTCCCGCGGGGAGACAAAGGTAGCCACAAACTCTGTTTTCCTCTTTTCTCTCTTAGCCTCACCGTAGCGACAGTCGTTGCTCATTCAGTCCGGTACCGGCTCTGCGTTTGGGGCGAACCGAGTAACGGCACGGACTCGACATGACAGGTTTCGCACCTGCCACTGCACTTGTTGAGTGGACGTGAACGTGAATCGTGAACGTACGAGGTTACCGCATTAGCACTGGTTGCTCGGCTCCGAGTCTTTCCTCGGCTCAGATATTGGTTGTGGGCCAATGAGTGTGAGCGGTCTAATGTCCGGCCGTTGTCTTGTCTAGCGTCAAAAAAGTGTCAAATGGCAGTCTGTGCACTCCGCCTGTATCACAGGGTGCATGCTATAGTGTTTAAGCAGCCGCTTCAGCACATTAATTCACACACTGTGTGGACCGCAATAACCAACTGTTTGCCTGTTTTCGTCTAAGATGTTCAGTCATCCACCTGGCAAACCTGCTGCAGGCTTTCTCCACTTCAGGATTACATCATTTGTTCACTGAAGTTGCATTATCTGCTCCAGGAATCATATACAGCACGGTTGTCAGTTTGGCCACTGCCTTTTTTCCTGCAGATACTTGCCCTTCTTGCTCGGTCCGAAGGCTGCAGTTCACTTCATGCATCTTAATTATTTTTTTATTCCCCATCCTCATGTGTCAAGTGTTTGAACTGTAGCCTGTGACTGTATGTGATTGTTTACTCTGGGCGAGTAAGGGTACAGTAGATCTGTTGGGTTTATTTGCATGAATTGTCACAACCAGACCATTGCAGGCAAAAAACAAAAAGTCTGGCACCACTGCAGATGTTTATTTTTTGTTGCATGTCCGTATAGCCGTATATTGTGCCTGCTTACTCATTCCATGTCCAAAACAGCATCTAAGCCATGGCACATAAAAAGCAGTGCCTGGGTTCTCTAAAGGCTCCTGTTCAATCAGTAAATGTTTCGTGAGCATGAGTGTTACAACATCTGCAATTGCACAGGAGGCTTAACAGCATATATTGAATGCTGTAGGTGTTGCACGTCTGTATGCGATATTGCTATGCACATATGAGCTGATACATACAGCCGAATTGCAGAGTGTAGTTTGTTTAGCCTATGTGCTGCAATGACATGGTTCAATATTTTATGCAGTGCAGCCTGCAACACCCTTATTGTTCATCAGGTTCACTGGAAAGTACTTTACAGTGCTGTCTGATCTTCTCCTTAAGATATAGGATTGGTAGAATAGACTGCTTCTTGGTAGAGAATGAGCTGAGGAGAAAAGATGGACAGATTCTTACATTTTGTTCTCATGCCTGTTGAAAATGTCACATCCCTTGAAATGACAAGGAACCCTGAGCTCAGGTAGTGTAGGACTTAACTGAACTGATTTTTGGAAGGAGAAAAATGCTTCCCTTCTGTCATTGATTTCGACCTTGGGGTTTAACTTCAACAGGCTTTGTGCCCCCCGCCCTTGAAAGCTATTTAAGTTGCCCTCCATACAGTATCCTCTTGACATTTTGACGTGTGGCCAGTAGCAGATTCTTCAGTCATGATTGCAGTGAGTTTTAAAGGGGTAAAGTGTTCAATTTCTACTCTGGCAATATCAGAGTTATTCCGTGAGTCCCTTTGGGTGTGATGGCTCAAATTGGCAGCTCATTGTTTGATGGTTATAATGGCCATCTATTATCAGAGCAGCTTTTGAAATTAGGATGTTATCTGGTATTACTCAGAAGTGGGTAGAAGAGGGAAGTGAGTCTTGAAATTGAATTTCCTATGAACTAATGTGATTTGCAGAGGCCGAATTTCAGAAAAAATAATGATAAGCGATTACAGAAAATTAATTTGGTGTTGTCATGGTAGACTGTCAAATGTAATTAAAACGGTTGGGAAACTGGGTGTGCTTGTGCTGTGGAAGCATCTCTGTGTTGTTTGAGTAGGAAAGCGTGGAGTATAGCAAGGTAATTTGTGTATTTGAGTGTGGAAACTCAAACGACAATTGAAGCCGACACGGGTGTCGAGCGAACTGAAACCCATGTAAATACATCCTCTGCCAATTTTTGACATGTCCAGCTCACAGCTCACATACTCTTGGTAGACAGAGAGCATGTAATATGGTTCTTTTCTGCCATTATACACCCCGCAATCTCTACCCGTCCATGCATTGAACTGCTGGATAACTCATTTGTCTCCCTCTTTCTTTCATATCACGGCAACTACCCACACACACACACACTGCAGCAAGATCTGCATTCACTTAACCATTTCTGTGAAGGAAATTTTAATCCATTAATCACTGCTTATTCCTCAGTGTGTTTCTTACACACACATTGAGTGAATATTGATTTTACTCAGTTGCATCAGTTGAATTGTTTTTTTTCCTCTCCAGATTATTATTTTGGCCTTTAATTAACAAGATTTAAAAGCGCCAGTGTCTTTAATGAGGTGTCACAATACATTTTGATTTATTGCTTTGACATTTTATACCAGGAAGGTAAATGTTAAATAAACATACATTTGGAATAGATGTTTAATAAAATCTGCTTTTTGACGAAGCACAGTTTTGAATACAAAATTATACAGCAGCCTAGTTTGAATGGCAGGAATTCCAGTTTTCCCCAACAACAATTTGAGTCAGTTACAGTGAGTCACATCAAGTCATCACATATTAATGCCAGTCTGTTCTGAGCTGGATGCACTAAGCCGATTTTGCTCTGATGCCACGTTTGCTGGTGGTTTTGAGAGAAATCTCATTGATGTTTAATACCTGAAAAGATGTGCAAAGAAAAGCTTACATTAGACAATGAGTTGCAGTATTTAAAAAAAATCTGCAAATATTCTGCTGCTGACTGAATGAGAGAAGATGATGTTCTAAAACAGCAAACAAGAAGAAGAACTTGAATTGAGTATGAATCAGGATCAGACAAATTTGGTTTTGTTTATCTGTGCATGGTATAAGTTGCTGGTCACATTGAATTGGTAACTGCCCCAAATATTTAGTTTTAACATTGTATGAAGTTCCCAGTTGTGGATAGACTCCTTATTCTAATCTATAAGTCGATTGAAGCCTAGAATCCGTGTTAAAGACCTAAATATGTTCTTTTCATAGTGTGTGTCTGAACTTTTGCAAAACTGATATTGCAGAAGGCAGCAATATGTAAAAGAGGCCTTCAGCAAATTGCACTATTTTCATTATGTGTTATGAGAAGGTGTATAATAGCAAATTGCCTGGTGTTCCTGTTCCCAACATTTTGCATTTTGGTTGCTAAGAATGCAAATACTTCATCCGTTTGCTTTGACGATTCTTTTACCTTTCCTTTTGGTAAGACACTGAACTAATCAGACAAATTAAATGTTATTGCAAATGTGGCTGGTCCACCCTAACGGTTATGTCTTTAACCATGTCACACTGGACTGACCAGCTACATTTGTCAAGAGGTTCTTACCCCAGTGTTTTTATTAATGTAAAAGTTTTTTATAAATATTTCCTTTTTAAAACAAGACATGATTGTTGGTACTGAAGCAAGCTGGTTAGTTGTAAATACAATGACAATATTATTAACATATAACTATTATAAGAATCTGGTAGCCCTAGTGCCCCTCGCAAATTTTTTAATAAATAAATAAATAATCTACCCCTGGCTGTGAGCATCCTGAAAAGCATCAGATGTTTCAAATGAGTTTCTGTGGATGTTTTGATGAATCCTGGATCATATGATTTAAAACAAGTCCATTTTTTGTTTAAATTAAAGCAGTCTGTCTTCAACCATGTCACATTGTTGGTGTACCATTGCACACCATGTAAGTCATAGCGAATTTGCTGGAAGGGCATACCAGTATATTACAACTTTGTGCATAAGGTGTAGCCCTAATGCTGATGCAGTTCTGATGTGGTTTATTACAGCAAATGCTCAGATTTAAAGTGAACCTGAAAGGGTCCAAAAAAGCCTACTCAAGTATCTGCTGATCTAACCCTGTGCCCTCTTCTCTAAGGCTGGCATCTGCATGAGGCAGCCATCCTAGCACAGCTCAGTGCTGCAAGCTAACACTAACAGGACAGACGGAGGTGAAGGAGACAAAAACGTCTGTAGGAAGTGATCTCTAGGGGAAGGCTGACCGCACATTCGTAGCCAGGCCAAATCCAGGTCGTATCAGCCAAGACACTGGTACCTAAAGAGAAACAAATGATAAGACATACTTATCTGAAAATGTATCAGCATTACCAGACGTGTTTTGCTCTGAGCTTTTTGACTGTTACATTAGGCCTCTCCATGAACTTGATTTTATTATGTCAAGTGCCACATGATGCATGATTCAGATTCAGATTACTTTATTGATCCGGGGGGAAATTGCAGGATGATGTGTATTTTACACCTACTGGTCTTTTACAGTAAGAATCAGATCCCTGTTATGTGCTTTTATGCCACCATGCATCCTGGGTGATCCAATCATAAGTGGACAGTTGCAAGTATGGGTGTGAGCAGGGTACAGATCACCCAGACTACCTTCAGAGGACGTATAGGACCACAACATTAGTAGGATGAACATGCACCATCTCAGCAGAGATGATAGGACTGGATAGCTTATTTTTCCATCTCCTCTCCCATTTTTTACAAGTTGTGTTAGCAATCCACAACATATATATGTGAGAGGTATCCTTGCTCCTGGTTATAAAATCTAAATCACATGTAGTCAAAGGTGTAAACAGCTATACATTTAATTGTCCACTTAAGAACAAATTTCTTAGACATGTTAATAACAAGTGTGAACAGAGCCATAGTACGTTTACATTTTTTAATGAAGTCTTTTTTTTTGCGCTCAGTGAAGTATTTAGGAATCTTTAAAAAGACATCTGATTTGTAATTGTTCACTTAAATACATGCCTGGCCTTTTTCAAAAACTCTGAGTAGTTAAATACTCATCAGAGTAATTGACAGATTATGATATTAGAAAATACAATCAATAGTGACAGCCCTGAAATAAGTATGACATCCAGTGATGGAAGCAGCATCCTAACCATCTGTCCTTAAGGAAAAAAGACTGAAGTTAATTTGTCAAGAGACATACACTGAGGCACGTGTTTTCCCATCTAGTTATTGATGTGAACTTGTAGGATGGTTGCTCATGGCTGGGCCGGACATCAATATTGCAACACTAGAGAGTCACATTTCGCGCCTGTCGGGTCAAAACCTTATATCTCCATTTTTGTTGTTTTTGACAGAATTTGAAAATGCCTGTTGCCCTTTACATTGTATGTAAATTTAATGCTGAATGGACCAAACAAAGTGGCCAAAAATGACATTGGGGGTGGGGAGTCTGGTTCCATAGACTTACATCAAAAGCAAAGAAGGTTTTTTCCTTCTGTAGCGTTATCATTTTGAAGAAGTTTTGTTCAGAGAACACCGATTTTCTGTTGAAGCAGCAAATTTAGGCACGTAGAATGACATCTAGTGGGTGAGGTTTTGAAAGTGAATTAGTAACAGTCAAGCTATAACAGTGGATCAGAAAAGAACATAGTACACTTCTTATGCAGTGAGACTAGGTTGCATGTTCAGTGCTGGTGTCATTTTAAAGTTCGCGATTATAGATATGTAAATGTTTTGCAGCAGATGTTCAGAGTTCCGCAGATGCAGTCATCATCACTGAATGTCGCTTGGAGCCATTCGCACAGAAGCCACTCTGGATGCTCTTCTTTAATATTCATAATATTCATTTGGCAGGCACCAACAGTTCACTGTGCAGCTTTTAAGTCGTCTTGTTTCATTGATTGCTCTGTGCCACATTCGGTGAATTCTACCATCACGTTTTTAATGGTGTGTTTGTTGGACAGTCTTACTTTCTCCCGTTTCTAATCTGCAGTTTATGCTGTAGTTTTTGGCTGAATATGTAGCATTTATTGATCTGTTATAAAGTGAGCTGCTCTACCTGCCTTTGATAAGTTTTAGCAACAATAGCCTACTTCCGGGCATGAATCCAGCTTCCAACTCTATATTCCCCCTTCCACTTTCAACACCTGGCAACCTACAGTGCTGTTCTGCAGCGGAAGCCCATAGAAGTCCAGTATAGGAGGATAAAAGTTGATTTATCAGGTTCTTTTGCAGAAAACCTTGTGGAATCGATTAGTTTTCATACATAAAACAAACAAATACAGATCTTCCCTGTTCTGTATTTCTCACAGTAAACTGACCATTTACTATCTCTAGTAACATAGATAAAATTAAATTTTTATAAATTAAATTTCTTGGTTTCCATTCAGTACCATTTGTCTTATGTGCTTTGCTTCGTTGTGAAGATGATTTTAAAGTTTTGTGATCTGTTATTGAGACACAATTAAGTTATTGTCAGATTATTTGCCTTTATAGTGTAAATAATCTAATCCGGAGAGCCTTAGATGAAACTTGTTTTCTTTAGTATTAATCTAATTTCTCTTGGTACGTCCCACACAGTGACCTTCAATAAATTTCTGAAAGTACAGTGTGGAACTCCATGGTGGTTTGAAGTATCCTCAGCCTAAGCTGGGAATCAGCTGTGACATCCTACCGTTTCACAGATCTTTGCTTGCCAACTCAGCTAGCATCATCACATTGCCTGCAGACGCACTAGGGACCAGAGGATTTGCAGAAGCTCTAGCTGACAGAAACTATCCGTGACAAAGCTTGGTTTACCTTCAGATCTGCTGCGGCAAGTCTTCAATCCCAGCAAACCCCAACCTACTCACTGAAAGAAAAGCAAGTTTCTCGTTTCAAAGACATTACTAATCTGAATATGAGCGTTTTGATTATCAACTGTGCAGTACTGATGACTTTCAAAGGACTAGCTGCCGCAGAGCCATTCTGCAGTTATGCAGTTTTAAGATGAAGGGTGTCAAACTAAGGTCCTGGAGAGTCAAAACACTGCTGAGTTAGTATTTACCCTTCTCTTAACACTCTCAAAAGGCAACTCACAAGAGGCTTGGTAATTAGCTGATGAGTTGAATTTGGTGTAGTAATTCAGGGAAAGTGCTAAACTCTGCAGTGCTAAAGGCCCTCCAGGACGGGAGTTTCACAGCAAATGGACATCATGAGTTAAATATAGAGTCTTTGGGGAGGAGAAGTGGTTCTCTTATATGGATTAAGGGTGCTATAATATGGACAATCAGAGCATGTTAATTTTGTTGAGGGGAAAATATGCAGTGGTTGGTTCTTTCCCTGCATTTCTAGAAAGCCTTGGGTAGATTAAAGGAGTACCCCACTGTTTTCCAAACTAATCTCCATCTGCCACATCTGTAACATGCAATCAATTATCAGTGGCAGAAGCCTCATTCTTCTTCTTGTGAGCGTTTTACATAAGTTTTCTGTTTGTTTACTAAGTACAATGAAATGTCTTGAATTGACAGTGTTATGACCTGGTCTAGGGTCAGGCTGTAATAGAAAATGCGAGTGGGCTCTTTCTCAGGCACTGGTGCCAAATCAAAATGAGATGATGGCTTCAGTGACGAGCATGTGTCAAAATGTTTTGAAAAATAGCTAAACGTGAAAAATTAGAATAAGAATACCACAAGCTATCCTAACTGGCTAAAATACAAAACTTAAAAACGGGAAAAAGGTAAACACACTGATTGTCCCCTAGTTTCCATACTTTTCAAAATCTAATAAATCTAGTGAAGTGAAGAATGGACAGATGTAGTTCCTTGTCACGTCAGAAGGAAGAGAGCCTTGAACGTCTTCCAAGTAGTGGATTGGTGACCTCTTACAGACAGGAGGGTGTCCTTGTGCGGGCAAACACAGATCTGCACATATCGCATCTGAAACACAAAAGATGAAACAAGCAAGGCCACAGAGTTAACACATATCACAGCTACCAACATTACAGCTGTGGGTCCTCAAAATTATGATAGTCGCAGCAGGAAATTAGGTTGAGGAACATCAGAGTATCCCTTCTATGCACAGTCCATGATACAAGCACGCAGGGTTTTACAGTGGATTAAAGTTCATTTTAAGAAAACTTCTGTTTTTTGTGTTTATTTTTAATTTATTTATATTAACTATGACTTTTCAGAGGAGTATTTGCTTGTTCCTTTATCCTTTTGCATCCCTGCAGCTCCTGCCATGTATGCTTAAATGAGCTGGTCAGAATACCAGATCAGTATTGTATGATAATCAATATTGAAAGATTTTCATAAGTAGTAGTAAAGAATGACAAATGACTTCACAAATAATACATTAAATAGGATGATGTATTTCTGTAAAAGGAAACCGCAAAGGGAAGAGTAAGGAAGAAGTGAATTTCTCTTCACTGGCATGTATCCCCCCCACACCCCATAGCACACACACATTGTTCTCATTATCTTTGACCTTTTTCAACCCTGCATTGTTTATCTTTGATTGGTAATGTGCTCTTGAACATTGCTAGCGGTGTCCAATGACATTTTCTTTTGGGGTAGACACCATTTACTGTTCTTGAACCTAAAATACCTATTTTTGAGATGCTAAGCATGCGACATTGCTGTGGTGTGTGTATTTTATACTGTTAAATCGATGGAGTGTCAGTAAGGCTGTCATTTTTAGTGATGACAACAGGCCTCTGTGTTGTGTGAGCGCTGCAACAAACTACAGGGTGTGGCACACAGTGGCACAACTATGATGCAAGGATTTTATTTTAACTGAACTGATGTGCTGATTGGAAATTGAACTAGTTGATGTGCTAGATATATGTACCATCTATGTAGGCCTATCACAGTTAAGATCATATTATATAATATTAATAGATTAATTGTATGGAAGTTTCTCTTCAGCTAAAATTTAATGATCAGACAGGTGTTGTATTTTGGAGATATTTATAATTTAACTTTTATTGCATCTCCATTAAAGATCAAAAATTTTGTAGTTTTATTTGGGGTGAACAATCAATTGTTCACCCCAAACAATTGTTCACCCCAAATAAAACACATCATGATGACTATATAACAGTATGCTTTTCTGTGTGTTTTGTATGCGTCATCAGTTCTTCTAGGACACTGAACAACTGCATTTTTAACTACAAAAAGCATATTACTGCCCAGAGTTGTGGACAGTGTCTGTTTACATCAGCTCTTAGATTGTAAAGGGGTAAAATACCCACGGCAAAAGATTCTGATTTATTCATGCTTAATATAGGCTTGGATCTGCTCCAGTACTGATTGTTCAGGTTGGGCTAGGACATTCCTATTGAATCTGTCGGTCTTTCTCTTGCTCACACACTTTTCATATAGATGAGGTCCATCTGGAGGAGCCAGGGCGTGCGCGTGTGAGGATGCGCGAGCGTCTGGTGTGGGACTACCCTCTGCAGTTCTCCTGGCTGATGGAGGCCGAGCCCTTCACCTCCTCCCTGCAGGCGGGCAGCACCGCGGCCGGCACTGGCATGACGCTGGAGCAGAAGACCACTTTTGCCTTCGTCATCTTTCTCTTCGTCTTCCTCTGCATGCTGATCGTGCGCTGCTTCCGTATCCTGCTGGACCCCTACCGCAGCATGCCCACCTCCACCTGGGCCGACGGCCTGGATGGCCTTGAAAAGGGCCAGTTTGATTACACGCTGGCATAGAGTCAGCAAACACTTGCACACACAATGCAACTAGGTAAATGAACCACACAGACCCAGCTAGTTAAGAAGGAACACACATACATTTGTTCGGGCACAAAAAACTTGACAATATGAAGTAAAAATTTGGTGCATGGTTATGAAAAGACAGGTTTGATTTGTAATAGCAAGTGTTAAGTCACGCACACTCTGCTTCTGTCACATACAGGGTGTCCTTTTGAAAGGAGCAGTTGGGGATTCTGAGTGACCCCAGAAGCAGTCTGGACTGGCCTGTGGCCCCTCTGCGCCATGGCCTCACTCATACAGGGTAGCCCTATCACTGTCTCCCTCTAAACATTCACAACATCTGTACTTGCACTGTTGTAAACTGCCAAGTAGACACCTAGAGAGAATAACCTGTTGAAGACCCTTTATAAGCACTTCATAAATACGTCATGCTTTTGTTAGCCTTAAGGTATGCACTGTTATTATCAATGCAGCTTAGATTCATTAGAATGTATTTATGTAGTGCTTATGGCTACCTAAAGGGCCTTTTACTCAACGATGCCAAATTTGACACAGTTTAGGCAATTCAGTATCTTGTGTGTAGTTATCTGTGACATTAGATATTTGAATGTAAATTCAAAGTAGAAGCAATGGATAGCACTTTTGGCTTGTTTCTCAGCCCAGTGTGAAGTCCATGATGAATGGTGTCATGTGTCTGCTTAAAAAAATATCTGTCATTTTAAATGTGATCTCAGAGTGAACTTGTACAGTCAGCATATACTGCCTCATTAGCACAATAAACTGAATTTAGATCAGTTCTGTTTTAATACATGATCCGCTCTCTGGTCTTATTTATATGATCAGAATAAATGGCTGTGGTTTGCTTGGTCAGCCTTTACATTTTAAGCAGTAGCCAGGGGAGATGTAACCCTAACAGCGCTAATTTGCCTTGAGAAAAGTCATCGCTAAGAGCAAAAGATGAGGAAAGGCCACTTTTCAGCAGTGCCTCCTTAGGTGTTCAGGTGGTAATAAAAAATGAAGTTGTGTGCAAAAATGTCCATCAGTGGCTGAACTGCTCTGAAATAAACTGTTCTGCTCTATTATTATCTGCTTTGATTTTACTGCTTATGTCAATAATGAGGCTCCAGCCAAATGATGTTACTTTGCACTTCTATGTTGTCTTCTCGCCACTGTGAATGAGCCAGTGAGACATTGAGAGCACTTAAGCAATGTCAGGTTGAACTGCCCGTGTTTTTGAAGATGACTGCCAGTGTTTTGCATGTACAAGCAAATGCATATGAATGTGTGCGAGACAAAAAAAAAAACCTTTAGGTACACACAAGCTGGACTGATACATCCAATGCAGATGTGTTCGATGCTGTTGAGCCTGTTGGTATTCTCTTAAGCTTTGTTCACTGTGAGGACCTGCTTTGCATCTCTGTGAATAGGCTTGTGTCTGATACAAAGCACTTAACAGTATTTGCCATAACACTGTATGTTATCACTTTAGATGTTATATAAATGAAAAGATTTGATATGGAAGATCCCCAAATAAGTGAGAATCTTTAGACCTACACGCTGTTAAAACAAATACATTGTGTGAGCACAGTAGAAGAGAGGAATTCTAGCTTATGATAGATTCAGTAGTGTAGCTACTGTATGAAACTGAATATCAATAAGTAATAAAAATGTATCATTAATATAAAACTAATTTGTTCTACAGCCACAACTGCATTTGTCTCATGGAGAGTAAAAATAAATTCTTTCCAAATCAATAACTGACCCTTTGTCTTCTTCTTTCTTTATGCTTGATTTGCTTTGATATGCTTGTCTTATTAAAGTCTCATTTTCTGTTTTTAGATTGTTCTATTTTTACTTTACCTTTCAAATTGTGTTTGCCATTACCTATTTGTGAGCATAGTGAAATGTTATTTGTTCATTCAGTGTAAAACCTGACAAAATCAGTCTTTGAATTGCACTACTAGTCAAAAGTATAGACACACTTAGGGGAGACCTGGGCCTGTATTCACAATGTCTCATATTAGGAGTGCTGACTAGTATCTGTTCCCGTCAGTAAGATCATCATAGTCAGAGATGAATTGGATGTAAGCTAAAGAGGCTTTGTGAACATGGGTCCAGGGCTTGAAATCAAATCTGTTTGAACAAGGAAAAACAAAACAAAAAAAAATTGTGCAGGAATCCATTCCCTCCATAATCATATTTTCCCATTCCCACAGCACACAGAGACAAGTCACAAAGACGTTTACTGCTTTATGAACTGCTGATTAGTTAACATATACCATAAACCTTTAAACAAGAACTATTATTTTAGCATAAAACTAGTAGTCTACTACACATAATGGCCGATATACACTCACCGGCCACTTTATTAGCTACACATGTTCAATTGCTTGTTAATACAAATAGCTAAAATCAGCCAATCACACGGCTGCAACTCAATGCATTAGGCACATAGAGGTGGTCAAGACAAGTTGCTGAAGTGCAAATTGAGCGTCAGAATGGGGAAGAAAGGTGATTTAAATGACTTTGAAAGTAGCGTGGCTGTTGGTGCCAGATGGGCTGGTCTGAGTATTTCAGAAACTGTTGATCTACTGGGATTTTCACGCACAACCATCTCTAGGGTTTACAGAGAATGGTCCAAAAAAGAGGAAATGTCCAGTGAGCGGCAGTTGTGTGGATGAAAATGTACCTAATAAAGTGGCCAGTGAGTGTACATTACAGAATGATATGAATACACTTAAAATCCACCACCACCTACAGTGTATTGCATGTTCAGTAGCAGTGGTTGCTGCTGCATCAGGAGACCCGCTGCTTAATATTGAAAATAAGGTGAATGCCAGCACAACACAGTAAGAGAGGCAAGTGCTAATAAAAATACTGATTCTAGAAATATTAATGCTCATATCCAAACTACCATGAGACACCACAAAGGCTCCTCCCAATTGAGACTGTCGACACCGGATAGCAAACTTTTAGTATAAAAAGTATTATAGTACAAAGTGGGAAAAACGGGTGGGGCAGTGGTTAATTAGATTAGTTTATGATTATGCAGCGGTGGCAGCAGCATCCAAGGGTGAGGATTGCACAGTGTTGTACAGCAAGAAACTCTGTGGTCAAGCTGGTCCAGAAGGCTGGCGAGCAGTGGCACCCGATCAAGGCAGAAGAGGTAACGGGATCAGACGCACAGGATGGACAGCTGTTCAACTCGGCAAAGAAAGTAAAGAAAAAGTCACTTCTGTAATGAGTGACTGATCACAGAGTACAATGTTAACAGAGCAGCAGAGACTCCAGAAGGTTTAGATCGGACAGGAAAGACTAATTATCAAAGGCTTGACTATACAAGTAAGTTTTTAGCCTAGACTTAAACTGAGGCTGTGTCTGAGTCCTAAACATTAACAGGAAGATTATTCCAAAGCTGGGGGGCTTTGTATGAGAAAGCTTTCTGTGCCTCACAGAAACGTGGATTAGACCCGATGAATACTTTAGTCTAAATGAAGCCACTCCCACAAGCTACAGTTATTAAAGCTTTAGGCGTGAACCAGAAAGTAGGATATAAATTTTCTTTTGAAGTTTTTTTTCTTAATATACATGATCAAGGAACAAAAAAAATCCTTTGTACTTAGTGAAATCTATAGGCCACCAGGACCGTATTCTTGGTTCTTATTATTGTAATTAATTATCAGAGATTTTAATATCCACTTTGACAAACCTCAAGATGCCCCAAGTAAGGCATTTATATCCATCTATCTCAGCCTCCGTTTCACCAAAATATAAAAAGGGGCCCACACACTACCACAACCACACTTTAGACTTGACGGGTAATGTGAAGGAAAAGCTCTGGAAGGTCTATGCCTTAAGCACTTTGAAGGCCAGAAAGTTGTTTTTTTTTCTTTCATTTGCCTGTTTTTAGTTCATTTTGTCTTAAATGGTCCATTATTACTATGCCATTTATATTCCTATATCTTTTTTTCAAGCATAGGGTATTTATTTTTGTGATTGTCATTTCAGTGATTGCTTCCTGGAGGATTCTCACATTTGTTTGTTTTTCCTCTTACTAGTTACATTGGCTGGCTGAGGCAGGTTTGCTGTAGACCTGGCGGTTTTATGGAAGCAATGAAGGCAGATGTTGAGAGACTGGACAGGGAGAAGAAGAGACCGTCCAAGTACTGCCCTCCAAACTGGCCACCACTCATCTCAGTGACGGAGAGAGAGGAGAATCATCAGCCTCCCTGGCAATGTTGCCGACGCCACCTTGGATGGCTCAAGCGGCCATGGAAAGGGTCCCTATGGTTACTGTGTGATGAAGGAAGAAGATAATGGCAAGAAGGTGCAGGACGAAGACAAGGTGCAGGACAAAGGTGGCATAGTCCCTCGCCAGCGGGACCCCAATGTCACCATCTGCAAACTCTATGGCCAGCCAAAGAGGCTTGAGTTTGGCCACAACGACAAAGGAAATTTTAAAAGTTTGTTTGTACTTAATATCAACAATTAAAAACATTGACTATAAAATCAAAAGTTCTTCTTCAGCCACCACTGTTCAAATTAACAGCAGCTAGCCAACCACAGAGAAGAGAGGGATTTCGTCACTGTTTAAATGCCCAATCCAGCCAAGAGGAGACGAGCTAGGTAAACTTGTCTGTTCGCCAGTTAATCTTGCTAAATCATTCATTTCACTTTCTCTTGTTTTTTCATGAGAATTTACCAGAAGGAAAGGATCCGGAGGATCCATGCATCACCCAGATTGAAAGACAGAAAGGTAACCATCACTTCATTATTTCATAATGGCTGTTTTTTCAGCCTATTAGTGATCCTTTCACCTTAGTTTATATTATATTAAAATGTGTAGTAAAAGTTTGTATTATGTTAATATGAAATAAAACTGAAAATCAGTCAAGAAGCCACAGACTACTTGGGCTCAACTCTACACACCTGTGGGCTCCACTACTTAAGACTGTGCAAACAGCAACTAAGCAAACAGCAACGTTTTTCACACCTTTGTAGAGGGGTGACTGGTATGGTACTTAGTCGTGTTTAAGAAACTTCTTCATCCTTTTTAAAGCTGCCCTCACTTCCACCTTACCAATTCTCTGCACTTCCTGATCCACTATCTCTCCCCCCGTTGTCCTCCTCTCGCTCTCATTTTCCTTATTCATTAGTTCTTCAAAGTACTCCTTCCATCTACTCAAACCTCTGTTCACTCACTAGTACATTTCCCTCTCTATCCTTTATCAGCCTAACCTGCTGTACATCCTTTCCAGCTCTATCTCTCTGTTTAGCCAAGCGATAAAAGTCCTTTAGCAAGTCCTTCACTCCTTCTTTACTGTCCAGCCTCTCATACAGCTCATCATAGGCCTGAGCCTTTGCCACCATTCTTTTCGCTTTTCATTTATATTGTTTTAATCTGCATTCAAAAACAATGATCATATAAATTAAACCTAGAATAAATTACCTTATGTTTGCACTCTAAGCATTTATAAAATGTGATCCGTAATCAATGTAGTTGTATGTTAATTTACACATGTATAGGTAATTGAATTGTGCTTATTAGTAGACAATAAGTTTTAGTGCATGTATATAACAGTATTAATATAGTAAAAGGTGCTTACATCTAAAAATCACTAACACTTATATAAGTGCAAGTAAAAACATTAGTAGCTTGATTGGTAATAACAGTAAATATAGTGCTATACAAGCAAATAAAAGTAACTTGATGCACAGCAATAAAGATTTAAGATGTTTATAAATGGATATCAATTTAAAAAAAAAAAAAAGTGAAGATCAACATTCCTGTTCAACTCACCAGTCTTCCCCAAACTGCCAAGGGGCTGTCCACACTGGAAGCAGACATAGTGCATGTGATGCAAGGTGGGATAGGGAGACCCTGCTGCCTCACCAAGTTCTCAGCTGCCTTTCTCCTCCTCCACGGAGTGGTCCTGCTCCACACTTTCCCTTCAGGATCATGGACCAGCTGAAGGTGTGGCAGTCGGATGGTTGGAAATGGAGGTGGCAGTCTGCTGGGTCGATGAAATTCACAAGAGATATTAAAATCACTCTTCACACAAAGCTTTGATGAAAGCAATAGCATTCAACCAATTCTGAATTGCAGCTTTCACGTCATGAACCTTGGAGTGGGCCATAGGAAATTAGATTTAAAAAAAAAAAAAAAAAAAAGCTGTGGCTGGATGAGAGCAGCTAAATATCTGGCACAAACCAGACTTTCAAAATTGACTTTTTGGAAGTTTATGCTGCCATTAGAACTTTTTTTGCTACAAATTAATGCGTATGGACTTTTGTACATGAATTCAGAGGTACTCTTTGTATGGTTGGTCAGTGTAATTTTTCTTTTTTGGACAGATTAAAGGATAAGCCAACAGGTCTGTTCATGCACTCACTGCTCTTAATGCTAAAGCATCTTAATAGTCCTGCAACCTATACTAGAATTCTGTTTGTGGACCTCAGCTCAGCTTTTAACACCATAGTGCCAGAGCTGCTGCAGGTCAGACTGCTCCAGCTGTTGCTGCCAGTTTCCATCTGCCGCTGGATCATGGATTTCCTGAAAACGGGGAACAGCACATGCAGCTAGGAAAACACACATCATAGGCCACTAGGTTGCACACTCACCCTTTCTTCAATCTGTATACCAACGACTGTTTGAGGAACCAGCTGTGAAGATGAAAGTTTGCAGATGACCCCACTCTGGTGGGCCTCTGTAACAACCGTTCACTCTTTGCCCGGGTCTTTGTTTGCCTTTTTGTTTATCTGCCATGTGCTCGTTTTATTTTGACATGTGCTTTTGTTGACATGTGGCAGAACAGGGGAGATGCCAACATCTTTACCTGTTCTTTGTCTCCCAGCCCCGCCCCCTCATTGGTCTCCGGTATTTCTCATTTTCTGTTAGTATTTATACCAGTGTTCACTCAGTCCCTTTGTCTTGCATTGTCTTTATATCCTGTTGCTATTGCTCGTTTCCCCTCGTTGTTGGTTTTGTTTGTTTACCTTGTATTGCAGCCAATCAAGGCAGAAGTAGTGACGGGATCAGATGTACAGGATGGGCAGCTGTTCAACTCTGGAAACAAAGGAAAATGCAGGAGTTAGTTCTGTAATGAGTGACTGATCACAGATTACAGTATAAATAGAGCAGCAGAGACAGCACTACCCCCAAAGTGAATTTCATAAGACATTAGGTAATGAGCTGAGACTGCTGTGCTCTGGGGAGAATGGCCAAGTTATCCATGTTTACACCAAAAGTCATTATTAAGTCTAAAGTGTGGTTGTGGTATTGTGTGGGCCCCTTTATATTTTGAGTGAAAACAGACAAGATATAAATGCCTTACTTTTTGCCCTACATTTTAAGGTGTGTCAAAGTGGATATTAAAATATAATTTTAAGAAAGTGTTCAAATAAAAATAGAAAGTCAGAATTCCTGTAAGAACTGAGGATGCAGCCTATAGATTGTTTTGTTCCTTGATCATGTATATGAAGAAAAAAAAAAAAAACTACAAAAGAAGAGGATTTTTATCCTACTTTCTGGTTCATGCTGTGGTTTCTTTAGTAGCGATGCTGTAAAGGTGTAGGAACAAACTCTTCGGTGACACCCGTCTCTTGCATACAAAGATGTTTATTAGCATTGAGAGGTCGAAGTCATAAACAAGCCTTCGCGAAACAGCTTGGAGAGAACAGCCAATAGTTTATCTGACATGTTCATTTCTACTCCTGGTTTTATACCTGCCGTGAACATATAGCTCATATCTGGTTTCTGTTAAGATAGCCCCTAGTTCGATGTATGGATCCTCTCAAGCCATATTAGGTATAAACATATGTTCTTCTCCAAAATGGCCCTAGTCGCCTAACCCCATATATATATATATGTATTGTTGATGTTCAGGGGGCCCCTTTCCTGTCCAATGGCCCCTGCATCAGCTACTACCATAGCTATAGATAGATACTACCAGTCAGAGGCCCACAGGATAAACTCAACCAGAATCTACACAGTAATAACCAATATGATAGAAATTAATGTTACGACTATAGAATTAATAAGATCAAATTCACCACAATGCCTAAAGCGTTAGTATGGATGGTTGCTATACCTCCACCCGGGCCGCTAAAACGAGGGCTATGCCCATAACTGCAGCCTGTGGGAGTGACTTCATTTAGACTAAAGTATTCATCGAGTCTAATCCACGTTTCTGTGAGCCACAGAGCATCAAAATCATTTTCGGTAACTTCATTTACAACGACGGCTTCAGATGCAGGAGATTTTATGTTTAGCAGTCCTAGTTTTAGACCAAAAGGTGCGGTCATTGCAGACTGGTATAGTTGATCTGATAATTGCTAGAGCAAACTTTTGGAGGCTGTTTGATGCTTTGTTTTATTCTGGGAACAGACACAGTCTAAATTGGGAGGAGCATCTGTGGAGTCTCATGGCAGTTTGGATGTGAGCATTAATATTTCTAGATACAGTATTTTTATTAGCACTTGCCTCTTTTACAGTATAAGTGCTGGCATTCACCTTATTTTCAGTATTAAGCAGTAGGTCTCCTGATGCAGCAGTAACCACCTGCTGCTGAACACATAATACACTATGGGTGGTGGTGGTGGATTTTAAGTGTATTCATATCGTTCTGTAATATGCGGTACGGCACAAATTAGTGGTAGTTTCAAGAAAAGTGCCCCTGATTGTAGCAAGTGTTTTCCTAAAGTCATTTTCAGAGAAATGATAAACTGTATTGGAAAACTATTAAAAAGGTTTGTTTTTGTACAGGGTAATCCTCAGTGTTTAATCAAAACATTCATAGTTGGAAAGAGATCTAGAGCTTTTCTAAGCATATTCTGTATATCAGTACACCAACTGCATTAGTCTTGTTTAATTAGATTTAGTGCAGTGCAGTTTGTGAAAAACTGACTTCAAACCATTGTAGTAGTTTCATTAATATTATAATTTTACTATAATTTGTTTACTCCAACTTTGAATCCTCACAAAAATCTGCTGTGATGCATATTGTGTATAAAGACAGACAATGTATTAGTATCATGATATAGTAATATTTTCTCTACACTGCCCACCTGTAGTCACAAGCCTACAGTACATACCCCAACCGAAGGCTGGAGTACAGTACAGTTTGGATAATTTCCTGCTCAGACACAGCAAAACCTGACAATTAATTAAGGATCTGAATCAGATCTGCTTGAGCAGAGAAAACCCAAAAAAACAACTCTGAACTGTGCAAGAATCAATTCCCACAGTACACAGACAAGTCAAACAACTTTACTGCAAGCATCAAAATATGTGTGCATCTGTATGCTATGAACTGCTGAGTATACCATAAACCTTTAAACAAGAGATATTATTTTAACATAAACAGGCTACTTCACACAATGACCGATATACCATGCACGTTTACACATTTGATTACTGTTGTAATAAGGTTTCCAATTGTTAAGAAAGTTGACATATGTTCAGCAAACCATATAATCTGCAGTGTGCGGCACCTTGCGCTAAATGCATGAGTTACAAGCATGTTGATTCATAAAGTGAACATCCCGGGATCTTTTTTGGGGCATTTTGATACTACGGACAAAATTAGGGACTGCGTACTGTACTGGTCACCCCTCTACAAAAGGGCCGTTGTTTGCCACAGCCTTAAGTAGAAGAGTCCACAGGTGTGTCACGTTGGGCCTAATCAGCCCAAGGGTTCCTGGGAATTGAGTTCCCTGAAGTTATGGCCATCAACCCTTACAAAAGCTACCTGACCGTTGTCTTTCACTCACTCACCTCACACACAAAAATTTTAAAAATAAAAATACAACCAAGTCTGTTGGAAAAGCATCTCAGGTGACTAGTTACTACAACAAGTGATTCTACAGGTCTGAGTTTTCATATGTAATGTTTATGCCCAACACCCTGCATGGAACCCTCCACCACGAAAGTAGAATAAAACATATCAAAACTACAAAGACTGTTTTTTGCCTAATATTTTCTTACTAAAATCACTCACCTTACAGTAAGATTTACAGTTACCTTTGTGTTTCCAGGAAAACAACATTTGTGGAGTTCTTCCTAACCATGGATGAGAAATGGCCCAGCAGTCAGGCCATTTATACCGATCATTCAAAATATTTGAATGGGTCTCTTTTGCAACATGCATACTAAATATGGGATGATCCAGACAAGCCTAGCATGATAAAGAGCAATATAAGAAATTTGAAGTATTAATTTAGAAATCATAAGAAAATGCAAATTTAAGCTCATCCTAATTTGTTCGGCTTTTTGTGCATTTTCCTGAGCAGCTGTTTGCTGGGCCAAGCCACAGGGCCTGTGCAGTGGCCTGGAGGCCATTTGCCTGCAGCTCGAAGTTATGCACCCTTGTGGCCAAAAGATCTCCGGCTTCAGGTTGAACTGTTGGTGTTGAACTGTTGGTGTTGTCCTGCGAGGCCAAAGCAGGATCAGGAGGCTAGTCTTGAGCAGTCCTGGGCTCTTGCAGGCGGCAGCATCTCAGCTCTTCGAGATCAGCGCACACCACCTGTGTGGTAAGGAGCTTGATCCAGCAGTAGAATTCCACTCAAATCATCTGTCCTCACCAGATTAAGTTCCTCCAGTGTGAACTCCAATGTATATCAGCCAGAGATGTCTAGGCTTTTTTTTATTATAGCCAACTGGATGGGTTCCATAGCGTTACAGGACAGCAGGGAGGTGGACCCAAGCACAGAACTGAAACCCAGCAAAATATAAGAGTAGAGATAGATGGGGGTAACGGAGCGTGTGCTAGACATAGAAAAATAGGGTGTCCCTGAGCGGGGTTCCAACCGCCGCTGTACAGATCGGCTGTCTGTGATACCCTTCAAGACAGCGAGAACGAAAAAGGTCGGAACTTAGAACAAAGGCGAGCAGCATGCCCAAACAAAAGCAGAGTTAGAATGGGAAAAAAAGATAATGAGAATACAAAAGATGCGATGTCAGGAAGACTATGAGCCCCTTCACTTGTTTGCTCTTAGAGCAAAGACCTTTTGTATGGCTTGGTTTTTTGGTTTTTTTGGTTTTCCACTTGGAGTAATTTGGGGGCAATTACTCTCTTCTCAACCCTCTTTGTGGTTTTGGGGCAGTTTTGTTTTTGGTTCTTTTCTTGGACTAAGTACTGTACCAGACACCCTTCTGCAAAGGTGGGACAAACACAGGCACTTGCCACAGCTTCATGTAGGGAAGGCCACAGGTGTGTCCGGTTAGCCTGATTAGGCCGTGGTTCCTCACCACCATCGCCCTCTGCAGGCAGCAGGTGGTGCAGGCTGGGCACCTTGCTGCTGTCGCCCTCTGTTGGCAGCAGGCGGAGCCAGCTAGACCCTTACACATAGAGGCATATATGTTTAAGGGGAAAAAGCTTTTTTCACCTCTGTGGTAAAATCAGAGGAAAGTAAACAGGAAAATCATTCATTGAAACACATGCAGTCTTGCTAGGACAGATTTCACAATTGCATAATCTCCAAGTTCACGTACAAGTTTAGCCTTTTCCCCCTTTAGAACCAACAGAACTGCTGATTCATTTTTAACTACAATGCAAGCCCTCTATCCTAATATTAAGTTTCCAATGTCATAATTCAATATGTCTACCAGTCCATTTTCATACAATGTGCCATGGATATTAACCTCATCTAGGTAAAAATCTTTTAAATGTGTCCTTGATATTACAGTCATAACATAGAATAACATGATATACAGTCATAGAATATGTAGAAACAAGGAAGACACTTTTTCCACACCACAGACTGAGACCAAAACACCATCACTTGCTTCATTAGCCTGATTTAACCTTAGTATTTGGTGCACTTATTTGTGCATGGACTGTGTGCTTTGAAAATGAGCACAGCTGTCCACCTTGAAATAAAAAGCATGTTTATATTGCTTTCCACCTTCCAGTACCTCAAACAACTTTACACCAACGTAATGGATTTTTACTCCTAATTTTGGAACATTTTCTGTATGTTACTGTTTAAAAGTGCAGTGTGTAAAATTCAGGAGGATACACATAAAAATCAGGACTGTGTTATGACTGCACAGTTGTGATGTCACTCCTGTATCTTATTTCTGATTGAACCAGTGGGTGTTAAAAACTACATGTCAATCATCCCAGCATTTTCCATGCAATAGAATAATAATGAGAGCTAGTCAGAACTCGCTGACACCTTCACCCTAGCCTCTCCTTTGCCTGGAGTTTCATGAAGAGTAACCTAGATGCTTTTCCAACAGATTTGAAGAAGTTGTAGTATTATTATTTTATAATTGTCTTTTTTTCCAATGGTGTCCATTAGCTTTGTGAGGGTCCAGTGTGCGCCGTCAGCCACCAGCAGAGGGCGACGGTGAAGTGCCATCATTCAGGGAACTAGAAGCCCTTGGGTGAATTAGGCCCAACCTGACACATCTGTGGACTCCTCTATTTAAGGGCCCTTTGTAGAGGGGTGACCAGTATAGTATGCAGTGGGTATTTAAACAAAAAGAAAGGAGGCCTAGAAAAAATGAAAGAAAGTAACTGCCCCAAAATTACTCAAAAAAAACAAAACAAACAAACACAATAAGGTTTGAGCTACAAACTGCTCCATGCCATGCAAAAGGTTTTTGATCTTAGAGTAAACAAGTGAAACAAAGTCTGCCTTCCCTTCATAACTACACTGGAAGAGTCTTTTGTTTTGTCCTTATCTTTTATTTCGTGTCTTCGTTTGAGCATTTTCTTTGTTTGTGTTTTTTTTTTCCCTGTCCACTTCATTTCATTCGTTACTTGTTGTGCTTGGTGGTTAGAATTGTGTTGGCTAATTAATATCAGCCTGCTAATTTTAGTGGAGGTGGAGATCCTGACGCAGGACTTCAGTGAACATAACAAATGATTGGTTCATTTTAGTGGAGGCTTTTCTGGAAAAAACACAGATGAAGTTATTCATTCATTTTTTTGCAAATACTAATTAGTAGACTAATTTCAGACAAATGCTCTATACTCTGCTGAAGCAAGAAATCCAGATAATTATAATGAATTCCTAAGATTTTTGGGAAATCACCCAGACTTCAGCATGAAGGTGTTAAAGACGTGTTTTTAACAAGCTGACACGCTTTCATGTATGTCAATCTGGCCTGCGACCCTGTCAGGCACATGACTTTTTGAAGGTGTGGTAGATTTTGATTTGGCACTGTGTGTACAGTTCTTGGTTAAGACAAAGAAATGGTTTACTTATGACTTATGACTTATGAAATTTTAGCTTGAGATTTGCAGGAGAGGGCAACAGTAAGCCAAATACACAAGTGCCCAGCCTGCACCACCTGCTGCCTGCAGAGGGCGATGGTGGTGAGGAACCATGAACTAATCAGGCTAACCAGACACACCTGTGTCCTTCCCTACATAAAGCTGTGGCAATCAGCAGTGTTCCTCACACCTTTGTAGAGGGGTGACTGGTGCGGTAATTAGTCCAAGAAAAGAACAGAAAACAAAACTGTCCCAAAACCACAAAGAGGGTTGAGAAGAGCATAATTGTCCCCAAATTACTCACAAAAGGGAAAAAAAAAACACCAAGCCATACAAAAGGTCTTTGCTCCAAGAGCAAACAAGTGAAGTGGAGCATAAAATCTTTGTCATCATGTCTTCTGTAGTCTCTCTTCTGTAGTCTCTCTTCTCTCTTCTGAAGTTGTTGAGGTGTCAGTGGAATGACTCGAGGGACGTGGAGCCCCACGCGCAGCCGTACACAGGCAGGGCAATCCCACATTTCGTCAGCTGGCCTCTTTTGGCGTAAAGCTGAAGTTCTGGAGGATCCTGGATACAACGGTGTTGCTGCTGGGTGTTCCAGATGACAACCATCCTTTCATTGTCCAGCAGAGGGATACCCATCGGGTCCTTCATGTAACAGAAAGCCTGCAGTAGCTGACGGACAAGCTCCTCGGTCTCCTCCACACGTGCGACACTGACGGTGCCAAGCGAGCAGCTTTGCGATCAGCTGGCTGTTGAGCTGGTCTTCGCTCAGGCCCATGACGTCCTGCTTCTCATCCATCTCCCCCTGCGCAGCCTGCCGCAGGAAATCCACATCTGCTACATCCCACTCAAAAATGCAGGCAGAGAACTTCGCCATGAAGAGGCCGTAGAGCTGGTGGCTGTCTGTGGTGACACCCACTGCAAACCTTCACATCAGGTGCTACATGTCCAGCCTGATGACCAGTTCCTCCCACTCGTGGAACATGGCCACTGCTCTGGACCTCCCTGTCCTGGAATAGCAGTCCCTGTCCACGTAGAAGAGATTCGGCAGAGGGATTCCAGCTTCATTGTAGCGCCTCATCAACCCCACTGCCATGGGCAGCAGCCCGTGTCCCTCGTGAGCTGTGAGCGTGGACATGAGCATCTGTCTGTACTCGTTGCCCATGGTCACCCATGCTGCTGTCCTCGTTGCAGCTCTAGCCAGCTTCTTGGTCACCTGAACAAACACAAAATTAACATTTATGCTCATTTACCACACTCAGTGAAGTGTAACCTGTGCACCTCAGAATCGCACGTGAAAAATTCACCTTCTTTGTTGAATCCATTTTCAAGATGGAGGTGAACTTGGCCTTCATCTCACCGATCAATGTCCAGACGTCCTCAGCATGGATGGGGACGAGCCAGTGGGGTGATAGAACAGGCGCCATGGGTGGTGTTGGTGGTGCTACAGGCTGTGCCTCCACACCAGGGGACCTGGAATTGCTTACACACTGCAAGGTACTGCAGTGTGTTTGTCATCCAGGCCTCACTGTGCTGCTCCTTCAATTTATGGAACAGTGCAGAGACGGTGTTGCCTAGGGACCTCTCCCTTGTAAAGCCACACGACCACGACCTCCAGGTCGTAAGACAGCCTGTAAGCACGTTCACAGATCAGAGTTGGGGGACTGGCTGTAAAAGGTCTCTGCAGAGGGGGGATGGGGTGCTGGTAGGTGTGGGGGTGGTGGGCAAGTGCAGAGAGCAATAGAGGCTCTAACGAGACGGAGACAACATTCCAGATGGGGGGGGCATCAAAAAGTCTCTGCAGAGGGGGGATGGGATGCTAGTAGGTTTGGGAGTTGTGGTGTGGGGGTGCTGGTGCAAATGCAGAGAACAATAGAAGCCCTAACGAAATGCAGATGACAGGGTGCAAAAAAGGTGACCGCTCAGGGCAGGTGTCACACTTCAATGAGCCACCATCACATGAGGACAGGTGGTGTCAGACACTTCAGGAAGATAAAGAGTGACCGCTAATCCCCTTCTAGCCTGACAGAACACCCCAAAAAGTGACCCTGATATATCTAGTGTGCTATTCATTTCATTCACATCTTTGTCATAAAAGTTACTTACCTGTATGTGAGGATGGCTGGAAATATGACGCGATGCGTAGGGTCCAGTAGATGTCCTGCGACCTTCTTCCAACAACGATGGCACTCCAGGTACTCAGTGGCCATGAAGTACCAGCCGTCGATGTTGAGCACCCTCCTAACAGTCTTGTACAAGACGCTGGACATCAGGCGCTGACTGGCGCGATGGCAGTCGGACTCCTTGCACAAGATTCTGAATGCCCACATGCGGTAGGGCATCCACAGGCAGAAGGGGCGGGTGAAGAAGGCATCGGGGATGGTGGCTGATGGTGAACAGGGCGTGGCGGGGGAGGATGCGACCACATCAGGGAAATTTAATCTATTCGTAGAATAGTGTTATTACGCCAACAAGAATCATACAGCTACTGGTTTATTAAGCAGTTGATGGCAGTAATGTGCATTAAAGTAAAAATAAACAGAGAGGGTGAATGAATGAAGCAATAAATGTGTGGAAGATTTAAGTGCATCCCAGCCAAAGCACAGTGACAAGTATGGGGACAAAGGATGCTGAGCATTCTAAGCAGCTATTCTACCAAAGCAAAGGTATAAAAGGAGTGGACATGCAGGCCAGAACCAACTAAGCTGCAAGTGCTATGAGTGAGGCAAATATTTGATGGGCCAGTTATAATACTCACCTTAACTTCATCATTTTTAAAGAGCTAGTAAATACATTGGCGTAGAGCAGTAAGTTACGACATGTTTGTTGCATGATTTATATGCAACACTTCATTCGAAATATAAATAAATAAATAAATAAATAAAAAACTTGGAAAATGCATACCTGGTACGTTCACCTCCAAGGCGCATGCCATCAGCTCATCGGTGGGCTCTGATAAATACAGAATAACCCATCCATCCATCCATCCATTTTCTAAGCCGCTTCTCCGTCAGGGTCGCGGGGGGGAGCTGGATTAATAACAGTTCATTTTAATTGCAGCTCACATACATAAAATAGCGGTGAGTTACAGTAAAGAGCAAAACAAGAGCAAAAGTTCTACCATACACTATAGAGATGTATAAATAGAAACAAAATGACATGCAAAACTCTTTCTCCCTGTCTGCAGACTTGAAGCTGCTTATAGGTACATGTCCTGTGTGCACCAAAGCCCACCAAACAGTCATCCGCCTGGGTGCTCCGCTGCCTATGCTGCCTAATGGTCTCAGCAACCTCAGGAAAGGAGCCAGCATACTTGAGTAACACATCCTTATTGCCCATAAGGGCAGTGTCTCTCAGGTCGCCAGACTCTCTCTCCTTCTGGTGCCCTGCCAGGAACATGACAGCATAGCCCAGGTCATTCTCCAGTAGCCACTTAAAGGATTTCCCTCAGTACTGGCCAAACTGGATAGCGCTCTCACTTGCTACCAGCTGGTTGTCCCTCCTGCGGCCACCACTCTGTTTGGCCCCTGTCCTGACTGCCACGGGATCCTGGATCCTGAAAGAAGTGCCTGACCCTATGTGGCTAAGGTGCTCCCTCTCCACAGCAAGTGCTGCAGGTGAGGCTCGCAGTGCAAGCTCTCGGTTCTCCTCGATGTGAAATACTGGCCTGGAATCCATTCTAGAAAACACTGAAATGAAATCCAAATTAAATTCCGTAAAGCAATATGGCAAAAAAATACAGCTTCAAAATACTTTTTCAGGGTACACAAGATTCATCGCAATAGTCTAGTCATTGTTTTTACAGGTAGTTTTTCTGATGTTTATCACATTTATTAACATTTCAAAGCATTAAATCCACTGGAACCAAACTACAACCCCAATTCCAATGAAGTTGGGACGTTGTGTAAAACATCAATAAAAACAGAATATGATGATTTGCAAATCCTTTTCTACCTATATTCAATTTAATACACCACAAAAGCCAAGATATTTAATGTTCAAATGGATAAACGAAATAAATGAATATTTGCAAAAAAACAATACTCATTTTGAATTTGATGCCTGCAACACGTTCCAAAGACATTGGGACAGGGGCAGCAAAAGACTGCGAGAGTTGAGGAATGCTCAAACACCTGTTTGGAACATTCCACAGGTGAACAGGTTAATTGGAAACAGGTGAGTGTCATGATGGGTATAAAGGGAGCATCCCTGAAAGGCTCAGTCATTCACAAAGAGGATGGGGCGAGGTTCACCACTCTGTGAACAACTGTGTGAGCAAATGGTCCAACAGTTTAAGAACGTTTCTTAATGTGCAGTTGCAAGGAATTTAGGGATTTCATCATCTACAGTCCATAATATCAAAAGATTCAGAGAATCTGAAATCTCTGCAAGTAAGCGGCAAGGCAGAAAACCAACATTGAATGCCCATGACCTTCGATCCCTCAGGCGGCACTGCATTAAAAACCGACGTCATTCTGTGACGGATATTACCACATGGACTCAGGAACACTTCAGAAAACCATTGTCAGTGAACACAGTTTGTCGCTCCATCTACAAGTGCAAGTTAAAACTCTGCCATGCAAAGCGAAAGCCATATATCAACAACACCCAGAAACACCGCCAGCTTCTCTGGGCCCGAGCTCATCTGAGATGGACTGACGCAAAGTGGAAAAGTGTCCTGTGGTCTGACGAGTCCACATTTCAAATTGTTTTTGGAAATCATGGACGTCGTGTCCTCTGGGCCAAAGAGGAAAAGGACTGTCTGGATTGTTATCAGCACAAAGTTCAAAAGCCAGCATCTCTGATGGTGTGGGGGTGTGTTAGTGCCCATGGCAGGGGTAACTTGCACATCTGTGAAGGCACCATTTAATGCTGAAAGGTACATACAGGTTTTGGAGCAACATATGCTGCCATCCAAGCAACGTCTTTTTCAGGGACATCCCTGCTTATTTCAGCAAGACAATGCCAAGCCACATTCTGCACGTGTTACAACAGCGTGGCTTCGTAGTAAAAGAGTGCGGGTAATAGACTGGCCTGCCTGCAGTCCAGACCTGTCACCCATTGAAAATGTGTGGCACATTATGAAACACAAAATATGACAACGGAGACCCCGGACTGCTGAGCAACTGAAGTTGTACATCAAGCAAGAATGGGAAAGAATTCCACCTACAAAACTTCAACAATTAGTGTCCTCAGTTCCCAAACGCTTATTGAGTGTTAAAAGGAAAGATGATGTAACACAGAGGTAAACATGCCCCTGTCCCAACTTCATTGGAATTGGTTGTACTTGAGTAAATTATCACTACAGTAACAGTACTTGCAGGGATTTTCAGTACTCCTTAATCCCAACGTGCCAAATTCACATCCCATTATCTCAAATTTATTTAACAGCCTTTCTCATGGGTTTTTTTGTTTGCACTTGGGTCTGTCTCCCTGCCATTCTGTAACAAGCTTGTGTTCATTAAAGGCATCATGAACTCGTCGTGCAGAAATTTGCAAAGAAATTCTTCAAACGATACCAATCTCCAACATATCAGCCACATTTCAAAAGAGCACTTTGCCAGAAAGTTCTGGAATGATCTATTGTAAAATTCCACATGATTTGGCCATTTGTTTTCTAGGACATGTGATCTAAATACATTTTTAAGTGTGAAACAAATCCAAGTTCATTTGCTACTCTTTTATGATGATGGAACACTTATGACAAACTGATGACAAAAAGGTCTCAGATCAGCCTGAAAAGATACCTAATTAAATGGTTCTACGGCATTGAAAAGGGAGAAAATCCATCTTTTCCAACCACTCAGTTCAATGCTGACCTGCACATCAATCTTGCAGTCTGTTCTCTCACAAAAATCATTTATAGAACAGAAACCTGTTCTAGAAAATATGCAATACAGATTGATCACCTAATCAACCATGATGCCATTTGCTGCCCTGAATCCATATCTGCAGCAATAGCTGTATTGACTTGTCTTATAGAGTGGACTCAATCTCAATGCACTCCCGCAGCAGCCTGGAAAGCGTGTGTGTGTGTGTGTGTGAATTTTAAATTCGATATGCTCCTCAAACTCTGCATCGACTCTCACATGGTTCTGATTAGGATTCTCTGCATGCTGACTCTGTGAATGAAAAGAGAATTTTGGGAATAAATGGAAAATACCATCAAATGGAAACATCCTTAACTTTTTGGTAGATGGGCAAAATAGTTTTATTCTTTTCAGTTTACTGTCTAAGATGTTAGATTTTGCAGTGATATTCACTATAGGTGACTGCAACCAAGTGAAAATAAGAACTAAGAAAGCCTGTCTATGATTTTAAAAATTCATTGTAATGTATAGTAAAGATTTAGATTCAGGAAGGAAGAATACATGGGCGCTCTACCATGGATCCAGTCATGAAATGCAGTTTGGGACCAGAAGGTGGCAATAGAACACAGTCTTAACTTTCCATAAGGTCCCAAACAGTTATCAAGCCAACCAAGACTTAATAGGGAAATAATATGGATTTCTCAAAATGTCTACATAATTAAGATACGAACAAAGTAATTTAGAGTGGCTTAATGTTAAGTGGTTCATAGTAGAGAAACTTAGGACTTAGTGACTGGAACTAGAGGTCGTGACGTGTATAAGGATAGCCATTTATTCAAAATGACCAGTGAACTCGCACGTCCTCTGGGTTTATGTGCAATAAAGGACAGTACTGTTTCTGATGATACGTTCATTGTGATATTTCCACACAGTATAAAGCGCACTTGATGCGCTCAATAAAAATCAATCAAAATGGAGATGTCATATGTGTGTGTGTGTGTGTGTGTGTATGTATGTATGTATGTATGTATGTATGTATATATATATATATATATATATATATATATATATATATATATATATATATATATGTGTGTATATGTATATATATATATAGTATATATATATATATATGTATATATACTAAATTACTAAAATGGAGAGACATGTTTTTGTTCTGATAGCGACATTATGCCATGTGTGAAAATGAATCACTGAAGACATTGGTGACCCTGAACTTGTTCTCTCTCAGAGCTTGGGGCAGTCAGTAATCTGAGACATGTACCACTGACCACACACTTCACAAAATCATCTGACTGTGATCCATTTCCAGGCCAATGAAATTCCAGGACTATAATGTTCCACTATGCAGTATACCATTTCTACCATTTCACACTGTCATTCCACTCACAGTGACACGTGATAGTGCTGTTTGGCATCAACTGTAACAGCAGAATCAGTTTGAATCTCACTTTTTTCAGTTATACTGAATTAGTTCAGGGGCCTTTAAACAGAAAAATATCAACATGTCCAGTACATAAATCGTCTGATAAAACTTAAACAGGTGAATCTGACATGCTATAAAAGAGGAACTTACCCAAAGCCTGTATTTCTGTTATGAAGTGCTTTGTGAACAGATCAGAGTTCAGTTACTGGAGAGACAGCACCACCTAGTGGTGCTTTAAACTTAGGATTTACACTTATGCAGTGAAAAGACATTAATCTTCATGCCCTGCACCATTAACTACACCATATGAACAAAAGTCTTGGGACATTATACCTACAGGTGCTTTTATGACATCCTATTGTAAATCCATGGGCGTTAATATGGAGTTGGTCCCCCTTTTTTGCAGTTATAACAGCTTCTACTCTTCTGGGAAGCTTTCTACAAAATTTTGGAGCATGTCTATGGGAATTCTTGCTCATTCATCCAGAAGAGCATTTGTGAGGTCACATGTTGGAGGGTCTGGCTTACAATCTCCATGCTAGTTCATCCCAAAGGTGTTTGATGGGGTTGAGGTCAGGGCTCCTTGAGGGTCAATCAAGTTCGTCCTCAACAGTGTCACCCAATCATGACTTTATGGAGCTTGCTTTGTGCATGGGGTGCAGTCATGTTAGAACAGAAAATGGCCTTCTCCAATTTGTTTCTAGAGTTTGAAGTTGTCCAAAATGTCCTGGTCTGCTGAAGCATTAAGATTCCCCTGAAAACCAACCCCATAGCACTTATCCCTCCTCCACCAAATTTTACACTTGGTACTATGCAGTCAGGCAGGTAACGTTCTCCTGGCATTCGCCAAACCCAGACACACAGAGTAGTGTGATTCATTACTGTACAGAATACATTTCCAATGTTTCCAGTGGAAGTATGCTTTACACCACTCTGCCTGACGCTCTGCCTTGTGCATAGTGATGTAAAGCTTTCATGCAGCTGCTCAGCCATGAACACCCATGCTGTGAAGCTCCCAACACAGTTTTTGTGCTGATGTTAATGCCAGAGGTTTTGAGTCAGCTGTGTGTTGGTGATTTTTATGCACTATGCATCTCAGCACTCAGCGACCCGCTCTGTAACACTTCAGGACTGAGTTGCTGTGGTTTCTACATGCTTCCACTTTTCAACAATACCATTGATTGTGTAATACATAAAAAGGAAGAAATTTCATGAGCTGACTTGTTGCAATGGTGGCATCCTATTACAGCACAACCCTCAAATTCAGAGCTCTTTAGAACAACCTGTCCTTCACAAATGTTTTTAAAGTCTGTATGGCTAGGTGCTTGATTTTATACAGCTATGGCAAGGAGACTGAATCAAACACTTGAATTCAATGATTAAGAGGTGTGGCCCAATACTTTTGGTTATATAGTGTATCTCATAAGACCACTCTGCTCATTTTATGCATGTATCGCCTTTTCTTACCCATTACTGTACATAGGTTTTATGGCCAGTTTGACCTCAGTAAACTCCAAATAAAAGTAAAACAATAACAGTATTTATTAATAATAATAATAATAATAATAATGCAGCCACAGTAAGTTTTTATAGGTCTCAGACTGCTGTGTAGTTGGCAATACTACTCATCTTGGCAAAGTTACCTCATGAGTGTGATAAGCTGCACTAGAATTGTTTGGTACAAGCTATCAGCTTGTCAATCAAGACAAAATGACTGAAATCACGGTTGGAATGTGATCATGGTCAGATAAACCATCTTCCACAGAGAGTGTTGTTAAAAATAGCCACCAGAAAGGAAAATCCTAGTAGAATTGACCCTAGATAGTCCTCAGGTACTGGGTTCACTGTAGAAATGTAGTGGAACTTTCTAAGTACATCCAGCAGCCATCAGCAAATAAAGGGAACTTTATTAGACACTGTTTTTCTCTTTTTGGGAAGGGATATTTGAAACAAAAGAAAATCAGGAAAGGTGGAAACTGGAGGCTCTTCTGACCAGTTATAGGGAAAAAAACACCTATAATTTTTCTTTTTTCCCTGTTTTTTGCATCAGTATTTCAATTATTTCCTCAAAATACTCATTTACTATGTCAAAATAATGACGCTGTACTGCATGATAATAGCTTATTAAGATCTCCAGGAAATAAGCTGTTTATTAAAGATTTTAAGCCAATAATTTGATAAAATAACTCATTAGTTTCACATACCACTGCCAGAAAGAATTGAAAAAAAATTAAACACTGCTTACTATTTATATCAGAGAACTAGTAATACGAATGAGGAAAAATATCATTTGAAAAGTATAAATCCCATTGTGGTACATGGAACTGAGTAAATGTAGCTTGGATATGGAAGGCTGTGTGTATTATCAAAGTTGACATGACTAACATCACAGACAGCTTGTCAGTTTGAGGATGCAATTTACACCTTAAACTCTTGTCATTTTTTAAAATTCCCTGTGTTCTCACACTGCACTCATGAGCTTCATTGGCTTAGTAACACATCATGGAAACTGAGAATGCTCAGAGAGAGAGAGAGAGAGGCACAATCTAACACCCTTTTAAAATTTACTAAAAAAACTAAATATTTCAGCAAAGGGAAATATTTCATACAGATGCAACCTCCACATCTCTGCTACAAAAGAAAGCATGAACTGTTTCCAGCACCTGCTGTTCATGAACTAAAAGTGCCTAAAGTGGCCAAACACAATTAATTCAGTATATTTCTATATTATTTGAATCAGACCAAATACCAAAAATATATATATTAAAATAAGCATTATTAGTGAGACGAGGCTGTGCCAAAAGTCAGAGGTAAAATCTGTAAAATAAAATTTAAATAATTTTTAATTGTCTGGCATTCAGAGTATGTTTGATTCATTTGTGCATAAGAACATAAAAGATTACCTGTTTTGTATTTATATATGGACTGTTCCCATTGTTTACTCTGGGGAAGCTTAGTTGTAACACTGTAAAACTAACCTTGCCACTTGGATGCTGTTTTAGCCTGGCCAGCTCTCACTTCAAAAAACTGCACTACATCACAGCTAATAACAGGATATTAAAATAATATAGGAGTGAATTCTGTGACTCAAACACAACTCAGTAATAAAAAAAAAAAACATGGCAAATCTACATAGGGAATCTTTTCTGTTGTTGATATAGAAACATAGGTTGTTGCCATGGGAACGCAAGATGGCCCAAAGCACTTTCTGCCAACACTTATTTAAGTACTTATCTGTGCTACATTTTACCCTGTGTTAGGTTGTGCCTTCTCTTATCTACAGACTAGAGAAGAGTTTCTCAAAGCACCCTTTGGTGTTCTTCAAGTCAATTCAAAGAGCGTCCAGAAGTCTATGGTGGGCCAGTGATGGCCCTTTGTCGTCAAAAACCAACTGGCTTAACATTAAAGATATAGAAATGGTTTTCAGAGGATAAACCATATTAATGCAAGTCCTACAACAAATGCACCTTTGTCAGTTTTTGCCCCTTTGTCTCTAGAAACAAAATCCCTTCCCCTGATGTTTCAGTTGTCCACTCGTGAGTGACTGGTGTAAAAAAACAAAACATGATGTACACTGCACGCACTTTGTCACCATTCTGCCTGATTTCTGCTGCAAAACAGCTTTATTTAATCTATTGATATTATATATTCACTGATGAACACCACAAATTGAGGGGTGGGCACCTCAAATACACTCTTAAACATTATGCTCCAATAAGGGTTCTTTAGTACAGAAAATGGTTCTATATAGAACCATGAACACTCAAGGAACTTTTTGCACAATTAAAGGGATCTTTTCTTTGTGAAAATGTTCTTCAGATGGATGGAAAATGGGTTATGTGGATCTGTGTAGAACCTTTTTGAAAATTGTTCTATATAGCACCAAAAAAACTTGTCATAATAGAACTCTTTTTGGTGCTATATAGAACCATTTTCTAGAAGTTCCATATAGAACCATCTGCAGCACATCCTGCACCAATCAGAATCATGCAAAGGGTTTTTTGAGTGTTTATGGTTCTATTTCGAACGTGTGTGTGGGTGTGTGTGGGTGTGTGTGTGTCCTTAAACAAACAATTTCAAGCATGTGGCTGTGTAGAAAACGTCCTAAAATACACATTTACAACCTAAAAAAAAGTTGCATTTTAGTTTCTTGTGGGCCTTCATTCTTTTTAATGATGAATAGGTGAGCGTAAAGGTAGAAATGTTGGGAAACCTTGGATTAGATAATGACCTGCATAAGCATCAAAGAGAAAATGATCATTAATGATTCAAAATTAACCAGCATTGAGACCCTAGAAGACCAGCTGTCTAACTTTCAAGTGTAAATATGCTTCATTAACATAAGAAACAGAGGCCTGGTCATACCCTGCAAACAAGCCATTCTGGAAAGCATTAGACCCACTTTCAGTATTACAGGTAGTTACTCTTTGGAAGGACCATTCAAGATCCAATTTGTGAGTTCCCATTTCAGCATGTGGCCGTGCCACGAGCCTGTGGGTTCTAATTGAATGGCATGACTGTGCTAATAAGCTGACAGTTGGGATGACTCCCCCAGAACTCAGAGTTGGAGATTGGTGCTTACAGGAGGTTGTTATCAGGACTTTATTTTATTCACCAAACTGACCAAATACCATCCGTATTTGAAGAGTAAATATTGACATGCAATTTTTTTTAGTTTAACTTCTTCAGTCATTTTCTATTGAAACCATGTGAGCCATGCTCAAAATATCAGCTCCAGCCAAGCCTCAAAAGTGGCTATAAAGGAAAGCTTGTGAAACACTCCGCTCTGGTTTCTGTCTCAAGAGGGGCAGAACAGGTGTGGAAAGGCATTAAAAACAATGAGGGAACTGTTGACCAATCGACACCACCCCCAACCCCTCCTCCTTCCCTGGCTCTTTTCAGACAAATTTGGCACTGGAATGTAATCATGACAAAACTGAATCCTGTATTTCTTGCAGTGGCACTTGCAAACCTGTGCTTACATGTAGAGCTCACGCCTTATTCAGCTATTGATTCAAAAATATTTATAAAATATTGATTCAAACGTCAGACCACCCTTCCATTTTTCAGTGTGAGGGGAAAAAGACACATGAAGAGAAAAAAATTAGAATATTAGATTCTCATTTTCTAATCACTTACATTACATTTAAACAGGTGAGAAGAAGAGTAAAAATCACAGCCCCCTTATAGTACTTAAATACAAAACAATAATATAAAAAACAATTATGTATACACATTATACTCAATATATACATACACAATATACATATTAAAATACACCAGTATTGCTCTATTCCAATGTAAAGTTTGGCACAGTAATATAAGTTAAGAAATAAAGGCTATGATGTGTACAACGTTACACATTTCTATGTGTGCAATTTGTGAGTCTGAGGCAGAAAATTGAAATGCAGAGTACACAGAGGACAGAATACTGGCATATAACTATTCCAAATTATGCAAGATATGAATAGAAGATGTGCAAGATGACTATTTATATGTGCAAGTGTATAGTTGCTAGAGAAACAGCTCTAGATTAGCGGTAATCACTCTAGGTAATCACTCTACAGAAAGTAAATAAGTCAAAGTAAAATATAAAAAAATAAAATGAAATATATTAAACATGCACAAAATATAGACAATATACATTTTAAAGTGACTTAAGTTACTCAGTGTTATTGTTCTTTAAAGTGGCTTAGTGTTAAGGTGTTATTGTTCGTAGCAGAGATGATATTATAATAATAATAATAATAATAATAATAATAATAATACAGAGTGACTGAGTGAAATGGTAGATTGGGAAGGACCCACAGCTTCACAGCTTGTTCAGAAGCCTGAAAGCCTGTGGATAGAAACTGTTCATTAACCGGGTTGTTCTAGCCTGTATGCTCCGAAATCTCCTGCCTGATGGCAGGACGGTGAACAGGCTGTGTGCTGAGTGACACTGTCTGACTGGATTTTTTTTATCTTCCTGAGGCAGCGGGACTGCTAGATGTCCTGGTAGTTTGTTGCCTATGATGGCTTATGCCGTGCTCACCACTCTGTTAAGTGCAGTGCAGCTGCTGTACCAGACTGTGATGCAGCCCGTGAGGATGCTCTCTATGGTGCCCCTGTAGAGGTTGGTGAGGATCTAAGGGGGCAGACCAAACTTCCTGAGCCTATGCAGGAAGAAGAGATGCTGATGGGCAGATCTCACGATAGTGTTGGTGTGGAGGGACCAGATGAGGCCATCAGTGAGGTGTCAGAGAGAAACTTCACACTGCTGACTCTCTCAACTTCAGCTCTATTGATGAAAAGGGGAGAGTAACCACCCCTCTGCTGCTTCCTGTAGCCCACGATCATCTCCTTTGTTTGGCTGATGTTGAGACAGAGATTGCTGTCGTGGCACCACTCTGGCAGAGTGCTGACCTCGTCTCTGTAGGCTGTTTCATCTCCATCAGTGATGAGGCCTAGGAAGGCAGTGTCATCAGCAAACTTGAAGATGATGCTAGACGTGTGTTTGGCTACACAGTCATGTGTATACAGGGAGTATAGAAGGGGGCTGAGCACACATCCTGGGGAGTCCCTGTGCTCAGAGTCAGTGTGGAAGTGAAGCTGTTCCCAACTTTCACCACCTGGGGTCTGCTCATCAGGAAGTCTGGTATCCAGTTGCAGAGATGAGAGTTCAGACCCAAGTCTGTGAGCTTAGGAATGGGTTTGGCAGGGATGATTGTGTTGAAGGCTGAGCTGTAATCTATGAACAGCATTCTTACATGTGTGTTCTCCAGGTGTGTGAGAGCAGTGTGTATTGTTTGTGCAATGGCGTCATCTGTGGATCTGTTGGAGCAGTATACAAATTGGTGAGGGTCCACAGTGGCTGGAAGTGTTAAGCAGATGTGCGCTTTGATCAGCCGCTTGAAGCCCTTCATAACTATAGATGTCAGTGCAACAGGGCAACATTCAGGCAGCTGCAGACGGTTTTTTGGGGACTGGAGCAATTGTGGTTTGCTTAAAGCACTTGGGAATCACTGACAGTCTTAGGGAGAGGTTAAAGACGTCAGTGAAAACCTCAGCCAGCTGTTTGGCATATGTAAGTATACAGCTGTGGATGCCTTCGGGACCGGGTGATTTGTGTGGGTTAACTGCCCTTGAAGGATCTCATCAACTCAGATGGTGGTATGGCTAGAGCGCAGCTATCCACATCTACTAGTAGTTTCTCAGGAGGTGAGGTGTTAGTTGCCTCAAACACAAGCAGAATGAGCATTAAGTTCATCTGCAAGTGAGGAGAAAGAGCCCCTATCTCAGGTCACATCTTCTTTGTAGTCAGTGATGGTGTGCAGGCCACACCACATACTATTCTTTTCAGGAGACTTGCTTTTTCAGTTTTCCAAAGAAATTTGCACTGGTATTTTTCCACACCTTCAAAGTTTAGTCTTAGAAGTTGATTGAATTTTCTGCTTCTAATAATCCAATTATTCTCAAACATTCAGTGACGTTGAGGTCTGGACCCTGAAATGGTCAGTCCATTACTCTGAGAACACCAGCAGCTTCTTTGTCTTTTTTTTCCTCATTTTTATGAAACAATATGGCCATTTTGACTGGTGATTGTTTCGTTTTATAACACTTAAAAGGATGTAGAAAGCATGTTTCCCAGAAACCATTAGATAATACATCTTTTGAAATTATTACACAAGAACACCAGTTAGTCACTAATTCACAGACATTTATCACCAGAACTCTTCTTGAGAAGATTTTCAACATCCCTAGGTGTGGATATCAGCTATATGACTTTCCAGCTATCACTGTTAATGTACTGCAACATGTCATTCACTGTAAATACAGTCCTTATTGTCTGGACAGCACAAAGTTATGGCCTCAATTACCACATGTGTCTGGTGAACTTTCAGGGAAGTCCGAAAGTCAATGAAAATGACTCACATTAATCAACATTTCGGCCAGTGTTTGTCAATATTAAACTTTTTTTTAAATTATAGCTATAATCAAAGACTATAAAACAATGCATTTTGAAAGGGCTGGCATTTAGGATCTGCCTGACTGAAGTCATCATATATAAGATTTCTTAGGAACCCTTTGGTAGATTTGATAGAAACGCAGTGGTTTAAAAAGCAGCTTCAAGCAAGTACCTGTATGAGTTTCCTGGCCTGTTGCAGTTTTGATGTTTATAAACAGATTATGCACCACATTTATGATGGTTTAGGCTGTGTTTGCTGAGGGTATTGTGACTGTTGTATTTACAATACACAGCTGAGCCTGTACTGCAGCCATTCCTGTATATACAACAGGTTTTGTTTGAGTGCTATTGCATGTCCAATTTGATCTTGGCAGCGATATTTTTCACCACCTCCAAAGTTCAGTTTTAGAAGTTGGTTGCATTTTCTGCTTCTCCAAGTAATCACCAAAATGTATTTAAAAATCAAATATATTAAAACATACATTTAAAAATATTTATAAAATAAACAAACCACTGTTTGGTAGGTACACAAATTAATGTTTCCAACAGCCTCTGTTTACTACAGTAAAAGAGACCAGTAGCAGAGCATAAATATACATTATCATCATGCAAAATGCCAATTAATTGCTGCCATTTCATTGACAAATTTTTATTGTTGATTTTAAAATCTAGTAATCAAGAGTTAGCCTTGTCTATAAAGACATTTTCCTTCACAGCTGGTAGCAGGAGGCTTATATAAAGCATCCAAGATGGAAAGATTAGAATTGCTGTCTTGACAGTATAGCTGACACCACACAACAGCACCTATTATGTGGCTTAATTCTAGTGAAATAATCTCTTTCAAAACATGCTTTTAAACAGATAAGCATCAAGAAGTTCAGCATATAACTAACTGCTCTGCTAAAACTGCTTGAAACCATTTACAAGTGAATGTGACTGCTACAGCGGCCCATGTAATTACATTCCACCCCAGTGTCTGTGCTGGCCTTTTGCCCCCTAACTGCTAGGGTCTGTTTTTAGAGAGAGGCCACTAGGACATGTTTGGCTTCTTCACAGGGTGTCAGCTCATCTCCAAGCCTGAATTGCAAATATGACACCTTCCCTTTACTTTGCACGGGCCCTGATAATTTAGCATGTTCAGTTTGCCTAAGAGAAAGAGACACACTTTGCACTTCATTAATCTGGAGCAGGGTGAACGAGTAGGAGATGACAATGTGTAACCAAAAGATTTAGGAGACAGTGTCTGGAAAGAACAAACCCCTGAGCCAGAGTGCTCCTTCAGTTTGCCAGACATCCTGCTTATAGGATATTTTAGCCCAGAATGGACAGTGAGATTAACATATCCCATAAAAAAGATCTCCTTAATATCGCTGTAGCTTCTCCAAGATGACAAGGTCAGAGGGAAAGACAAAGCCTTACAAACCTGACACAACTTGTTTTCATTGAGCTGTTTTGTTTTATTCTCTTAAAGGGCCATGCTCCAAATCATTTTCCTTGTATGTTTTGTCCCTTGTCCACTTGCTCTGTATCATGCCTCATTAAAAATGCAGTCTGGGCTGAATTAATAGTTGGTTCTTGTGAAATCACAAAAAGCAATGCATTCACAATAGACTGTTTTGCAGTTTAGTTTGCATATATAGGCTGTACAGTTTACACATTTATGTCAAACTCTTATTTGAATAAAGTGAGGGAAATGTAGTTTTTCATGACATGGGCTCTTTAAAATTACACCAAAAAGAACTTTATACAATATGGTATGTGTTAAAAAAGAATCCACCTTTCTACAAATAAACTCTGTTTATTGCTTATGTATTTAAAGCTGTCTTTCAAAACAATTTGAAGTTTGATGGCATTCAGATCATTAATACCACAAAAAATGTTCCTTTAATTTCCAGTCAAAACATCCATTGATGTTATTCATTTTTCAGGAGACAGGTGATTCACTGGCATAAGGAAGGTGAAAGTCGAAAGAAAATCTATTATAAAACAGGAGTTTCCAAACCTGGAATATGAAAAAATTAAAAGATCTTAAAGGAAATGGGACCCCTAAAACTGTGCAAGGACTACCAAAACTGTTTAAGCTTTCATCTTTGAGGGAGAGCTTCCTTCCATTGTGAAAAGACAGCTCAACACTCTGGGTCTGAAAGGATGTGTAGCTGCCAAGAAGCCCTTACTGAGAAAAGAAAAACTGACAAAGTTTAAAGAAGCTGTTGATGTTCTCAGGACAATGCAGCAAGTGCAATCAACTTCTAGCACCGAACTTTGGAGGTGTTTAAAAATGTTCCTGCAGATTTCTTTAAACAAATGGAAGGCAGTCTTCTGAAAAGAATGTAAGCTGTAATAAAGGTAAAGAGTGGACACACTAAATACTGAAATTTTTACTATTGTTTTTTCCTAATACTGTAAAATGAATAACTAGATGGCCATTTGCACCATAAATTAAGTACATCAAGATTCAAGGTGACTCTGACTTTTGCATAGAAGTGCAGATCTGAAAAATGACTTTTTAATTGACTCCTATTATTAGTGATACTGAATGTCTTTACTGCATTTCTCCCTTGCTGTTGCTCATCGGAACATTTTGTTGCAAACCCAAGTTCTTCCGTTCTCTGATGAAACCTTGATCAACTTCCACACTCTGAAGCAATAGAGCATGACCATATGACAGTGCATGAATGAGCAAAAATGGGGTGCAAAGTTATTGATTGTAATTATTGACTATAATTCCATTATCAGACTAATCATAATACCAATTAAAACTTACTATTTATCATCAAATAATATATCAAGCACCTGTCGTTTTAACTTGTTGTTGGTTTTAATTTTACAGTATGACAAACAGAATGACTAATGCTGTTTATAGTAACTTCACATTCAACCGGGAGTTCTAATACATCACAAGTTCAAGTTAAAAAGGTTTCTCTTCCTGAACTATTGAGTCAACATCATCTAGTGGACACAACACATGGTGACCTTTCTGTGACTGCTCTGACCTTATTGGGAGGAATGGCCGTGTTTTGGGCAGCTTCATTTTCCATGACACGTGGCTTTGTCACATAATCTCCTCCACATGGCTGTCCACACAAAAACGTCCTCCTCTACATTCTATTCGCTTGCATGGCCAATCATGATTAACTGATGGATTAGCCCTTGTCATCTTTTTAGGCTTAAATCGTAGGAGAACATTTGAAGCCGAGGCACATTTGTCTTAGTACTGGAATGTACTGAAGTGAAGAACATGATGGTGTTTAAAGAGCAGTTCATGTGCATTCATGTGGCACAAATGGCTCCTGAGTGGCTCCTTGGCTAGAGATTAACGAAATATCATGCTCAGTTAGCTTCAACAGGCCATTTTCAATGCATTACAATACTTCTACAGTGTTCAAAGATCTGTATCACAGTGCAAGAGGCATGTGCTAACATTTAATAATCACTAAATAAATGTGACAAACTTTGGCTATTACAAATACTGAACAGTTTAATGCTTCAATATGGCTTTCAATTGATTACACTAGGGATGCACCAATATGGGGACTATGTCTGTCTGAATTAGCATTACAGAGAATTGTGACATTTGTTTCTTTTAAGCAAATGCAGTATAAAATGGATATTTTAGCCTAGTGTCAAATAAATGTTCTCCACTTTTCGAGGATACAAAATACAATACTGTACAAAAGTAGATACCACCCTTCAAATATTTGATTTCTAGTCAAAACAGGAGCAAAATAGTATCAGGAAAAGAGAAAAGACATATTTTACAAAAACTTTGTCCACACTTTGCTTTTATTACAGCTTCCATTCCCTTTACAAGACTTGCTTTTGGTTTTTCAAAGAAATCTGCAGGGATATTTTTTTCCACACCCCCAACGTTCAGTCTCAGAAATTGCTTGCATTTTCTGCTCTTCACGATCCAATTCTGGTGGCCCAAAATGGCCTTTTTTCTGTCCATTTCCTTTTTCTGAACTCACTCCAACTGATGCCAAAGGTGCTCCATCACTCCAGAGAATGCAGTTTTACTGTTCCACAGCCGCTCTTGGGCAGAGTTGTGAGGGCTGTGTTCCAATAAACAAGACCGGGTGTGTTCCAATTCAACTGCATGAACTTAAAATGAAAGTAATCAGGAAGTAATAAATATGTAAAGTTGTTGTTGTTGTTGTTGTTGTTGTTGTTGTTGTTGTTAATAAAAAAAATAATAGCATGGAGCTCTATCTTTCAATCATCATTGATCTTCAGTATTTAAGTAAATATCAGTAAATAGTAAACAGATTCAATTTGAAAATTAAAAATAAGACCGGTCTTGCTGTCTATCTGAGCTTCAGCACTCAATATGAAATATGATTTAAAAAAACTGAAATATAAATATAAATGAAATACTAGAATAAAGCACAATAAAAAATGAGCATTTTCAGGTCAAAGACACTCCAGTTTAAAAATTATTTTAAAAATATGACAATTGTTTTGAAAGTCTGTAAAAGCAAAAAATGCTAAATTTATAAGGCAGCAAGTACGTACCTAAACCAAAAATTTGCCAAATTTATAAAGATATCAAAATTACTTGTGAAATAATAGCATCTGCGTGGGATGTCTCATATAACTTTCTAATTGTAATTGTCATTGTAATTGATAAATACTCAAACAATTACATCATATTATCCTCAGGTTTTAAGCACAAGATGACACTTGGCATTGGGAGAATTGATGTTAGGATCATGTGTGGCAGCTCCAGAGTGTCCCATTGTACTGGCGATCTCTATGGAGATTATACAAGCTGTGTTTGCACGATTTAACATCTGTGTCAGCAGTGGGTGCACTTCAGAGTAGCTAAATTCACTAATTAGAGGGGGAATCTGAACACCTTTGGGCATATAAGATATGTAAGCAAACCAGTATGTGATTTGTAGTAGTATATACTACAGCAACCTTGGCTTCCAGGAGAAAATAAGTCAAAGTTTCCTTTTCCAATATCATTTTTCTCAACAAGTGACAGTTTTGGATCAGATAATCTCTAAAGCTGTAGAGTGCCAGCAGTTGCCACACTCATTTCTAACCAGGAAATCCTGTTTTTCTTTTGTTTTTCAATATCTTATCAGGAAATCCTGTTAAAAGAGCTTTATGCAATGTCATTAAAGGAAATACTGACGTCTAATATTGCAGTATCCTTTTCATCTAGACATGAAACAAACACTAACAAAGCATCTAAACCTTCAAGGTGTTTAACTGATCTGCAAAACAAATTCCTATTCAGTCACAAGACTGGTGTCGGTGTGATTGCTTCAGACAGAACATTCAGAGATAATCTCACTTATACTCTATGGCTCCTAAAAAGCCTGTAATTGTGGGAAAAGAGCAAAAGCAAGCAATGACCTGTAAACTCCCAGTGCTGAGGTTTTTTTGTTAACGTGAACGCCTGTCTGTTCAGCTCTCAGCAGCTCAGTTCAAAACAGTCAGCTAGCTTCTACCACACAGGACCACTCAAAGGAGCCTTTCAGTCCAAACTAATGCACAGGCATGTTTCTTATTTGGCGTCATAGGCTGAAAACTAAAAATGATGCTGAGTAGCAACACAGACACTCAAGGCTTCAGACTGAAAACTGAAACTTTAAAGGGCCCAAATCATAGTAAATGGAATTTATTTGATGACCACTGTAAAAAAAAAAAAAAAAAAAAAAAATATGAGACCTAATATTCACTCTTCAGTCCATCGGGATCATATAGCAAGCAAGCAACGTTTATTTATATAACACTTTTTATAAAAGGTGTTGTCACTTTACAGAGCAATCAGTATTACAGAAAGAAAAAGAAAAGAAAATCCAGGTCCAAGCCCCCATGAGCAAGCCAGGGGCAAGGAAAACCCCTCTAAGAGCAGAAGGAATAAACCTTGAGAGGAACCAAGACTCAGAAGGGGAGCCCATCCTCCTCTGGTTGACACCGGACTAATATTGTTAGTATTGAGTATTGTAGTATTATAGTACAAAGCAGGAAAATCAGGTGGGGCAATGGTTCATTTGATTAGTTTATGATTATGCAGCAGCGGCAGCAGCATCTGAGGGTAAGGATCGCACAGCATTGTACAGCAAGAAGCTCAATGGTGGTCAAGCTGGTCCAGAAGGCTGTCAAGCAGTGGCATCTGTTAAAGACAGAAGAGGCAACAGCATCATATGCACAGGATGGGCAGCTGATCAACTATGCAAAGAAAGGAAAAACACTGTCAGTTCTGTAATGAGTGACTGATCACAGATTACAGTGTTAACAGAGCAGCAGAGACTCTGGCAGGTCTAGATCTGACAGGGAAGACTAATTACCAAGGCTTGACTATACAAGTAAGTTTTTAGCCTAGACTTAAAGACTGAGGCTGTGTGTGAGTCCTGAACATTAACAGGAAGATTATTCCAAAGCTGGGGGGCTTTGTATGAGAAGGCTCTCCCCCCTAATGTAACTTTATTCATTCTAGGTTCTAGTAATAAGCCAGCACCTTGTCAAAGGACAGATCAGGGTTCATCATGACACCCAATTTTTTTACAGATGAGCTTGATGCAACTGAGAAATTCCTTCCATCCATCCATCCATCCATCCATTTTCTAAGCCACTTCTCTGTCAGGGTCGTGGGGGGGGGGGGGGGGGGGGGGTGCTGGAGCAACTGAGAAATTGTTAAGTATAAAATTAGACAGTTTATTTCTAGCTGATTTTGGACAAAGAAGCAGGACCTCTGTTTTATTCAAGTTAAGTAGGAGAAAGTTACTCAACATCCAGTCTTTTATGCCTTTTATACAGTCCTCAATCCTGCTAAGTTTAATTTAATCATCCAATTCGCTTGATATAACTGAGTGCCATACATACATTATTTAAATATATAAGCGGCAGGGCTCCAGGGGTGGATGAGATCCGTCTCGAGTCCCTCAAGGCTCTGGATGTTGTGGGGCTGTCTTGGCTGACACGCCTTTTCAACAACTACAGGGGAATCACACTCCTCAGCCTCCCTGGTAAGGTCTATGCAGGGGTACTGGAGAAGAGAGTCCGGCTTATAGTCGAACCTCAGATTCAGGAGGAGCAGTGCGGGTTCCGCCCTGGTCGTGGAACACTGGACCAACTCTTTACCCTCTCCAGGATTCTGGAGGGTTCATGGGAGTTTGCCCAACCAGTCCACATGTGCTTTGTAGATTTGGAGAAGGCATTCGACTGTGTTCCGCGGGGTATTCTTTGGGAGGTGCTCCGGGAGTACGGGGTACATGGCTCTTTGCTACGAGCCATTCAGGCCCTGTACAAACAAAGCAGGAGTTTGGTTCGCATGGCCGGCAGTAAGTCAGACTTGTTCCCAGTGAGAGTTGGACTCCGTCAGGGCTGCCCTTTGTCACCGATTCTATTCATAATTTTTATAGAATTTCTAGGCGCAGTCAGGGGATGGAGGGTGTCCGGTTTGGTGACCTCAGGGTCACATCGCTGCTGTTTGCAGATGATGTGGTCCTATTGGGGACATCAGGCCATGAACTTCAGCTTTCACTGGATTGGTTTGCAGCCGAGTGTGAAGCGGCCGGGATGAGGATCAGTACCTCCAAATCTGAGGCCATGGTTCTCAGGCGGGAAAGGGTGGAGAGCCCTCTCTGTGTCGGGGATGAGCTCTTGCCTCAAGTGGAGGAGTTCAAGGATATCGGGGTCTTGTTCACGAGTGATGGTACAAGGGAGCGGGAGATTGACAGGCGGATTGGTGCTGGGTCAGCAGTGATGCGGGCTCTTTACCAGTCTGTTGTGGTAAAGAAAGAGCTGAGCCATAAGGCAAGGCTCTCGATTTACTGGTCGATCTACGTTCCCACCCTCACCTATGGTCATGAGCTTTGGGTAATGACCGAAAGAACGAGATCGCAAATACAAACGGCCGAAATGAGTTTCCTCCGCAGGGTGGCTGGACTCTCCCTTAGAGATAGGGTGAGAAGTTCAGTCATCCGGGAGGGACTCAAAGTAGAGCCGCTGCTTCTCCACGTTCAGAGGAGCCAGTTGAGGTGGTTCAGGCATCTTGTTAGGATGCCTCCTGGACGCCTCCCTTGGGAGGTGTCACAGGCAAGTCCACCGGGGAGGAGACCCCGGGGAAGACCCAGGACACGCTGACGTGACTATATCGCCCAGCTGGCCTGGGAGCGCCTCGGAATCCCTCCCAGGGAGCTAGTGGAAGTGGCTGAGGAAAGGGAGGTCTGGGCCTCATTGCTTAGGATGCTGCCCCCGCGACCCGAACCCCGGAGAAGCGGAAGATGATGGATGGATGGATGGATGGTAATGAAAAACAGACTAACATTTTGAAAGTTTTTGGTACATTAACCCACACAAATAGCATAACTGGGCATCATGGATCAAAAATAACACACAAGAAAAATGTAAGATTTAGCCTCCTTAAAAATGCTATGTTAATTTAATGTGAAGAAATTTAGCAAAACTGGCTTTGATCAGCTACAGCAAAGTTTGGTGGTGTTGCTTTGCAGTGATGTTGCTTGAGCCCCTGCCTTTTTTGCCCCCAGACTGTACAAGTGCCCTCTTGGTCAGCATGCGAAACCACAATGTCAGTTCTTTAAGGTTAATTTCAATTAAACTAAACTCAGCATCGCCCTGTGAATTGCGCACACTAGTGTAAATTCGGGTGGAGCCAAAGGGGACATGACCCCTCCACTTTTTGAAATTATATGAAGTACATTTGGGGTTCATGGGATGGCTGGGAAATAAAGGTAGTATTTTCTGCTTCCTCGGTGAAGAACACTTAGCACTGTGTTTGGTTTCTTCTGAAACATGATTTGACTCTCATTCTTGGTAAGAGTGTTTGCGACATGCTCTAAATTAAACTATGTTTAATTTACATTCATGTTACCCATTTTCCCCTCCTTTCTCCCTGCCCCCTAAAATGTCTGTGCACAGGCCTACTCCAGTGTTTGCAAATAGTGCCTGGCCTATGAGGCTTGAGTGGAGCCCAGTGTGATGCTCAGACGATAGTGGAGTCAAGCTGTGAATTGACTAAGCGGTGAAAATGACTTTGTGAGAATGTGCTGGTACTTAGAAATGTACACTAACACAGCCACATCAACAGATTGTTTCATTTCAGTTTTGGAACTACAGGTGCTGGTCAACGAATTAGAATAATTTGAAATAGTGCAATCATGAAATTCTTTGAATGCATTTTTTGTGCAGAAAGCAAATCAGGTGTTCACCGCACCTGTCCTACTCCTTAGACTAATCACAGAACTCGTTACCTGTAGAAAATTTGCTCAGCTGAGCTTTCCAAAAGGCCCATTTAGGCCATTTAACTGTGACACTGTTGTTTTATTGAATTAGAATAATGGAGAAACCGTTTCATTGAATTAGAATAAATGCTCGAATTTTTGTTTTCTGTGAAGAGTGTTCACTGTGCAGTATAAAGTCAGGGTTGAGTAGAATTTCTAAGTTGTAAAATCAATCATGGGTAAGCAGCGCGACCTCTCAACCGGAATAGTGGCTCAAATTCAAGCCCTTCGCCAACAAGGCTTGACCCAAACTAAAATTGCTGAGCAGCTCGGCATCAGCCAGTCTTCCGTCTGCAAAGCTCTCAAGAAAAACTGCAGCAAGCGCACCAACTGTTCCGGCGTCCGAAAACCTTCTGCTCGCGACAACAAGCAGCTGAGAAAGATCGCAGTCAGCAACCGGTTCAAGTCCACTTCCGAGCTCACCGACTTGTGGAACAAGCAGACCGGCGCTGACGTCTCCAGATCAACCACTTACCGTCGTCTGCGCGAACTCGGCTTCAAATCTCGCGTTCCAGCAGTAAAACCGATGCTGAACAAGAAACAAATGGAGAAACGGCTGAAGTGGGCCAAAGAACACAGCGAGTGGACTGCTGAAGACTGGCAGAAAGTGGTCTTCAGTGACGAATCACGCTTCTGCATCTCCTTCGGTGACCAAGGTCCTCGTGTCTGGCGTCGTGGTGGCGAAACCTACAACCACGAGTGCGTGAAAAGATCCGTCAAGTTTCCCCAGAGCGTTATGGTCTGGGGATGCATGTCCGCTCGAGGTGTAGGGAAACTCTGCTTCCTCAAGAAGACTGTCAATGCTGCCGTATATCAAGATATTCTGGAAACGTTCCTGATTCCGACTGTTGAGGAACAGTTCGGCGAAGAAGACTTCATATTTCAACAGGATCTTGCACCGGCTCATGCGGCAAAGTCGACCAAAGATTGGTTCACTAAAAAACAGCTTGAAGTTTTGGCATGGCCGGCCAACTCGCCTGACCTCAATGTCATTGAAAACCTTTGGGCCATCGTCAAGCGGAAAATTCGCGACAGAAAGCCTACTACGCTGGACCAACTGAAGCAGAACATCGCCACTGCCTGGGAAGCTGTGAGTGCAGAAACTTGCGACAAGCTGGTCAAATCGATGCCGCGGAGACTTCAGGCAGTCATACAAGCCAAGGGGGCAGCCACAAAATACTGAGAAAGTGATGATTGTAATTATAATAAAAATTATTCTAATTCAATGAAACGGTTTCTCCATTATTCTAATTCAATAAAACAACAGTGTCACAGTTAAATGGCCTAAATGGGCCTTTTGGAAAGCTCAGCTGAGCAAATTTTCTACAGGTAACGAGTTCTGTGATTAGTCTAAGGAGTAGGACAGGTGCGGTGAACACCTGATTTGCTTTCTGCACAAAAAATGCATTCAAAGAATTTCATGATTGCACTATTTCAAATTATTCTAATTCGTTGACCAGCACCTGTATATTGAACAGTCTGATTTTACTAAATCTTTTAAATTAGACTATAAGTCTTAAAACCTTCCTCTGAAGCCTTTTCATGTATTGGCTCTCAGTTGTTCCTACATTATTAACAAAAGGGGTTCAATATGGTACCAAAAAAAATTGGTTGTAAAATTTGGTTATTTGACTTGTGCCAACAGTGGAACCCTTTTTTGGTGCTAAATAGAACAATTTCTCCATGAGCAGAACCATTTAACCACTCAAAGAACAATTTATATATTCAAATGGTTCTTTGAGTTGTCATGGTTCTGTACGTAACTGTTGCATTTACTAAATAACCATTAAAGACCTATTTCTTTAGGATGTATAGTATGTCAAAGTGGATTTTCAATTTTTTTCTCTAGTCTTTGACCCCCTGGCCATAGGGCGCCTTTAATATTATATATTTATTTTCCTACTAGCAGCTCCCTCTGTGTGTGTATGTATAGTTCAGAACCATTTAGGAATGTTTACTTTAAAAATGCAGCTGCTTTGTAATTATCTGTGAATTAATAGATGCTGTATAAAACAACATATCATGCCTGCATGATCATGTGGGTAATGTTCAGTTTAATAGATATTTTGGTCCAGTTATTTGACCAACACACTGTTTTATAAGGCCAGACTGATAGGTCAACAGTCAATTATTTTGGATAATTTAAAGCCACAGCAATGGCATTTTTCAACCAGCTGAATATGTGACCTTTACAGCTAACAGCAGGTCAGAAAAATATTCACAACAGTGAAGTAAGATGCAATGTTAACCTGTCCCAAATGTTCCTTTGATTTGAAGACGGCTGTGTTTTCAGCTTGCAGGGTTGTTGTTCCACATGAGTGTGCCACTGTACCTGCAGAAATGGAAGCCTAATGAAGTCCCTGCTGGATCCTGATTGTATTAACAGGATTACTGGGTACTGGGCTCTACTTAATGAGAGTGAGAGAGAGAGAACTTCAGACCTGACCTCACACTCACTCTGTGGGGAGAGTGTGTATGGCCTTCTGTGCCAGATTATTTATGTCAGCCAAACATGGAATTTTATTACAGACCAACAGCAAACATCATAAAATGCAGCAGAATAAATACATAAAAAGTAACTACAGTCATGCAAATCAAGTCTGCAGCAGGCAGTATACACACTGGGAAACATTCAAGGGCCCATCGATTTATTTATTTTTTTTAATTTTATGCTAATACTTTTTGCTATCCGATGTCGACCAGAAGAGGATGGGTTCCCTTTTTGAGTCTTGGTTCCTCTCATGGTTTCTTCCTTCTGCTCTCAGGGAGTTTTTGCTGGCCACTGTCACCACTGGCTTGCTCATGGGGCCTTGGACCTGGATTTTTCTGTAAAGCTGATTTGTGACAACATATGTGATAAAAAGCTCCATATAAATTAACTTTGCTTAACTTGACTGACCTTATTATTTTTTTAAAGTCAAACAGTCTAGTATATATAGTACATAGACAGTTTCAAAACCTACCTTTCAATTTCTGGTCCATACTCTCCATCTATAGAAATTAAGCTGTTGATGCATCTACTTGTCCTCTTATTCGGTCTACAAGCATTTTGTCCTGGCCCGTTCATAGTGTGTATATATATATATATATGTGTGTGTGTGTGTGTGTGTGTGTGTGTATGTATGTGTGTATATATGTATGTATATATATATATATGTATATATATATATATATATATATATATATATATATATACACACACACACACACACACATACATATATATATACATATACATATATATATATATATATTTATTTATATATATATATATATATATATATATGTATATATATGGCCCCTTTAAACACAAACTATTATGGACATTCCAGTTCATTCTTCACTATCGTTAATTTAGCTGCTTCGAAATGTGGATGAAAAACATGAATGTAAATATAATGCCACCTGTAACTTTGGGAGTGATGAAGAGGATACATTCGTAGGTCCTTTGATTTATTGAAAACACTGAAGAAAATGAAACTACAAATGTGGCTAAAGAAATAAAGAACAGAAATGACAAAATAGTTCGGCAGAAAATAAACAAAAGACAAAGGAACATGTAAACTGATTAACAAATGAGAAATAACCAAAACAGGACCTCTGTGAACAATACACCAAGCAAACACACCCAGGGGCATGAATACACATTGAACAAACGAGAAACACCTGGGACTAATGAGAAGGCGATGCTATAGACAACAGACAGGTGAAACAGATGACAAGAAGGCGGCACCAGAGAGGAGAACAAAGACCTAAATAACAATAAAAACACATGAGCTACGTACACAAAGGCCTATGAAACAAGTTACACGAGGGAAGATAAACAAAGGCAGACACAGACAGAAACAAAGAAAGCCAAACCAGGGCAAGACAGGATGTTACAGCCACCAACATGGCAAAGCTATTTTTACACATTACTCCAGCACTAGGAATGACAAGGCTCTAAACAAATGTAGCGAAGGCACATGTGCCATCCGTTTGAATCTAAACATGGAGCCATTAGCCTCCAAAGGATTGTAAACAATGGATCTTCATCTTGGTAAAGTGAAATCATGTCCTCGGCTTGTGTCTTATCATAGTCATCAGTGAATTGGTGTGATTAAATCTGGGCCACTCACCTTTCACTGTCAGGTGTTAGAAATGACACTGTTGTATTTTGCTAAATAGACAGAGATCTTTAAAAATCTATCACAAAATTGGAGAATCTTGCTGGTCGGGTGAAGCGTAAACTGGTGTCACTCTTGCCCCATATAGTTACTAAGCAACTTCCCTACAGCAGCTGCGTAGAAACTCTAGGAACCCAGGGGACTTTCATTATGGCATGCTAAGACGTTGACTCAGGGCTTTATTATTAATCACTGTACAATGCATTGTTTATTGGATTACCAAGACTATTCACACATTAGAACCCCAGGAAATGATCTTAGTGGATGGAGGTGAGGAATTTCGTGAAGAATTCAATAAAATAAACATTATTTTGGAAGGTTTGCAATATGAGATCACAGCGTTTGGACACTCAAAGCTTCTCTTGTCCTGTCCTGTTGTTGGATTTCCTGGGGCCAATTCATCCTTTCCTGTTTTTTACAGCTCAATATCCTAACACCTTTGCACTCAGCATGATTGGAAATTTTTCAAGTCATCGTGGCTCTTTTACATTGACCTATAGGTAAACACCAGTAAGTAGTGAAACATAGAAACAATTTATGTTTTTAAAAACAAGTCTTTAAAAAATAAAAAATTGTAAGTTAAACATCCATCCATCCATTTTCTAAGCCGCTTCTCCGTCAGGGTCGCGGGGGGATGCTGGAGCCTATCCCAGCAGTCTTTGGGCAGAAGGCAGGATATACCCTGGACAGGTCGCCAGTCCATTGCAGGGCAGACAGACAGACACAGACAGTCACTCACACCTAGGGGCAATTTAGCACGTCCAATTGGCCTGACTGCATGTCTTTGGACTGTGGGAGGAAACCCACGCAGACACAGGGAGAACATGCAAACTCCACACAGAGGACCCTGGCCGCCCGGCCGGGGAATCGAACCCAGGCCCTCCTCGCTGTGAGGCGACAGCGCTACCACGCCCTAAGTTAAACATCTAATATTTAATTCATTTTAACTGACCTGTTCATTTTTTTTATGTTAAACTGATGTTTTGTTTTTGTTTATTTAATTTCCTTATTCTACTTAGGTTACTTAGGTTAAATGTAAGGCTTTGATTTAGATGTATAGGCTTATTTGGTTAGTGCTGGCACAAAGCAACAAGTACCTGAAATAAAGTAATAAATGATTGTCTTATTTGACGTTTGATAAAGTTGACCTGGAGACACACATGCAAACATACACACCCCTGAGTCAGACGGAAGTGACCCAGTAGCAGCTTGTTTGCTTTTTCTGTGTTTTTGGGAGCTGATCACTGATACGATACAGAATGCAGAAGAATGTGCACACCAGATGTCATGTCTTGACATGCAAGGTTGGCATTTCTTTTGTAAGAATTGGAAGCTTTATAAGTAATGACCTAAAGAGGTCGTCAGGTTTGTTTGTAAAGGCAACTTTATCCGTTTCAAAAACATTTTACATGCAAAAAGTTAATCCAAGTGTAGGCTGAACCACTTTTTAGTTTACTTTTGCATAGAGCTCAGCCTATAGCACGCTGAAATATGCAAAGATATTCTTAGACCTCATAGTCTCCTACTTTAAAAGATGAGTGGACATTCTGTGGTCAGGTTTTGGATTTCAGTACACAGTTTTATTATAGGCTCACTTTGTTCGGGTACAAGGTGAATTTGATATAGCACAAACACCAAGTGCTAACATATCAACACCAGGTTCAGCCTTAAAACAATGATCACCATCAAATGCATCACTGAGGGAACCAATATAATAGAAAGCACAAAAACAAGGCCAAATCAGAATCAAGCTTTATTGGCCAAGGAATTTGGTTTTGGTTACAGGAGCTCACAGTGCACAGTATCAGACATTCGCATATAGGGAATAAGATAAAATAAATACAAAATGAAATAAAATAGAACCCGCATTCCTACTTCACTCACTCAGACACACACACACACACAGTTATACCTGTAACCCTTACACTGTGCAAAGTATGAGTCTAACGTTAAAGTGCTGAGTGCAGCAGCAGTTAAAGGGTGTATAGTGGCAGAGAAAGGGATCAATGACGTGACGGTCAGATAGGTGGGGTAATATGGCAGGTGAAAAGATACTAGAACAAACATTGGTTCAAGCGGCAGTTCCAGAGGATGGAGTTCATACTATATACGAGTATATGTAGAAGTGTAGTTTGAAGCTGGAATTGTTTTGTGTGATATTTTAACTGTTCAAGAGATTGATGGCTTGTAAGAAGAAGCTCCTTTGTAGCCTGGATGTCCACATAATGTAATAGATATGAGGCCACACTTTTCCTTAGAAGTTCCAATGTCCTGCCATACCTAACCTGTCCAGATAATCCGTTCATTTCAATACCATTTTCAACGTATCCTCATCTGCTTGGCCTCTTAATTTCTCTCAGGGGATCACCAATGCCATCTGAAGGCCTGTTCCAATATTTTGTTGGCTCAAGTGAAGTGTGTCAAAGTTAACAGATGTGTTGACTTTTGTAGTGGAACTTGCCCAGAAATAAAAACAATGGTGCACAGAGCTGTTTATAAGCCATTGCAATAAATTACTTTCAAATACTTGATAGCTAGTGGCTAATAGTATATCACAGCATTCGATCTGCCAGTTTCACACTCAGTTTAACATAGTACACTATTCCATGTCTTATATACGACTGCATCTTCATTACTTTACATTGCTAGCCAGGAAATTACCGAGCTAAAGTCAACATGGCTAGCAATGACAAGAAAAAAGGCAATGCTCATCAGTTTTAAACCAAAACTTAAAGCCAGGCAAAGATACAAAACTTATGAATATTATCTTTCAACTTTTTAAAGATTTGTTTTACAAGTCAAAGTTTGAACACTAACTGCGTTATAATTGAAAATACACGCCTTATTGTCTCCTCCTCCTCTTGTGTTGTTAACAGCCACATATGTAACAAAGGTGTGATGGGCCAACTGGGTCAATGAATATACATTTTCAATCCATCAGATATTCATGATACTTTGACATGTCTAAGACTTCCTTATTGAATGTCTAACCATTCCACTGGAAAATAAACTGTTATCTAGGCTTCCTTAATTATTATATGTTTTTACACCTGCTGAACAGAGCAAGTTATTCAGTTGCCAATAAGTGAATAGCTGTTAGCTTACAAAGTGCAGCTGTTTCAACCAGTTAACCTGCTTAGCAGCTCTGTTTCTAGCTAACCAACAGTTCAGAAAAGCAAGCTAACAATTACTGATAACTTATTGAAATATAGTGGTGTTTAATTCTATTAAAGGTGACTCAAAGCTACAGCTCATCTGATTTAACATGTGCGTTGTTGGCACTTTGTCAACTCCTACCCTAATAAAACTGAATGATTATTTAAGGCGGTTTCCTTATTGATGAGAATTACAATACCAATAAAATACATTTTTGAAAGCAATTTGCTAGCATTCATTTTTAACTAAAATAGAGCACTGAGAAGATTGCGTAATTCAGTTCTAGGCTACTTTTGTAAGATTATGAGTGAGTGTTTTAAGGTAGAGAATGAGTGCATGATAATATCGGAATCCTATCAGTGTATTAGCAGATAATCACTTAAAAACAAATATAGACATTGGGCAGATGTTTAGATGTGACTGATATTTCAAACTAATGTTATGATTCGTACAGAATTCTTAGGCGATGCTGAACTTTGGCAAAACAAACTGCAAATGTAGACCTCAAAATAGGCCAAGAGAATGAGTGAGTGAGCGAATAAATGGCGAGTGAGTGAGTGGAACACCACCTACATAACCAAGTAGTGAGGAAGGGTTGCCAGAAGAAAGCTTCCAACAAACCCAAGTGGCTACAGTTTGCCTGACGTTACTGGAACTTTCAGTGGGACCATGTTCTGTGGTCAGGTGAGATCACAACAGAGCTTTTTGGCAAGAAAAACCTGAGGTGGGTTTGGCATGGACACATTGCCATGCTGAAAATGAGCTCATCGTGGAGCACGACAGTGGATGTGATGCTGTGGTGCTGTTTTTCTTACGAGTAATCAATGGACAATGATCAAAAGGACACTTGAAAATGATTCAGTGACCACAGAATCAAGGTTTTGTCATTGTCATCCCAGTCTCCTGGCCTTATTACTTTAGAAAACCTGTGGGTTGAGCTGAAGATGGCAGTCCATGAGTATGGACCTCGAAATCTGGAGGTTCAGGGAAATTTCTGTTCGTGGGAATGGTCACAGATCCCTCGTCCTGTGTTCTCCAGTTCCATTAAACATTATGGGGGGAGACTTGGACCTAGTATCTTTGTAATGCACAGATTTGAGGAAAAAAATATTTGGTTCCTGATAGGCTTCTTTTCTTTTTTCAATCATTGTACTATTGTTAATATTTTGAATGACAGACAAAAAATCAGCAATAAGGAATTATTTATTCATGCTTAGAGATGCCAATATTTGTGGAGGGGCTGTAAGTGGTGAAGGAGGGTGAATTAGTGGGAGAGAGACAGTAAGTGATGAGTGAGTGAGTGAGTGAGTGAGTGAGTGAGTGAGTGAGTGAGTGAATAAGCGGTGAGAGAGAGGGAGGTGACAGAGTGAGATCGATTGAGTATGGAATATTGTGAGTGAATACATCTTGATGAAGAGATTGAGTGACTGACTGAGTGAATAAGTACTGAAGAGGGAGAAGGGTGAACGAGTGAGAGAGAGAGTGAATAAGTGAATGAGCGCGAGAAAGTGGTTCGTTCTCTGGCTCCTCGTGCTGTATAGTGTGACGTTACTGTAGTCTCCACCCTTCCACGCGCTTGGTTCCCTGGCTAGGGAGCCGAAATCTCGCGAGATCAGGCGGGCTCGGAACCCGCCCCTGAAGCGATGCCCTGCTGCAGTGTGTGTGTGAGCGTGTGTGTCTGAGCGTGTGTGTATATAGCAGCAGCAGCGGGAGAGCGGCCGCAGCGCGAGGACGAGTTGCGACAAGGTCGCCACAGCATCACACGATAACCAGCCTTCAACATCAGCGAAGAGCATTCATACAGACACCGCCCGCTTCGCCGCAGAGCTGTGAGGGACGCAGACTCGCTCAGTGTCTCTTCAGCTTTGTTTTCTTCCCTTTTCGCGGATTCAGAAAGCTCATCCGGACCTGGAAGCCGATGACTCTCGCGCCAAGAAAGCGCGAGCTTCCGAACGTCAGGCTTCTCCATTTCGGTCCTCGCGCGTGAAGTCGTTCGGTTACGGTTAAGGTTTGAAAGGAGCGACGGTTGGCGGCTCTGCCTGAATTATTGAGGTAAAACTAACGTTAGACGGCTGTTATTTCGTGAGGGAGGGAAAGCGGCGGCTAGCTAAGCGCTTGTGAGACAATAACTAACGTTAGCGCATCACCACCAACTAACGTTAACTAGTTTCCATCGTCGCCCTCACACGCGAGTTTCACCGGACGTGAACATTAACTGGAAGTGGTTATCGCCTGTCTGTTCCACGAGCCTCGCTTCGCCATGTCAGCGCCACCGAGCCCCACTTCTTTTTGTCCCGGAGAAGCCGCCCCGCCAGAAACGGACACCCTCGCGGTGGACGGCGGTTTGAAACCCGCGGGTCCCACGCCTAGCCAGAGCCGCTTTCAGGTGGATCTCGTGGCTGAGGCGGCCGGGAGTGAGAAAACGACCGCTACTGACTGCTCATCGACAGCCACCGGAGATGGCGCAGAGAAGGCAGCCGAGGAGGCGAAGGGCAGGTTCCGGGTAGTGAACTTCGCGGACCCGCGCAGCGCGGCCTCCAGCCCGGATGCGGCGCCGGTCGATGGCGTGCAGAACGGGGACACCGTGATGAGTGAGGGCAGCCTGCACTCCTCCACCGGAGGCCAGCAGCACTATCACTACGACACGCACACCAATACGTACTACCTGAGGACTTTTGGCCACAATACTATCGATGCCGTGCCTAACATCGACTTCTACCGGCAGACCGCAGCGCCCCTGGGGGAGAAGCTCATCAGACCCACCCTGTCAGAACTGCACGACGAGTTAGATAAGGTAAGGCCCCGGGGCTGGGATGGAGGGATGAGGCTCCACGGTGCACTCTACCTGTGTAAATGAGCACATTTCGGCTCCTTTGCTTTTCAGCACGATCAGAAGACACGTGCTACGTGGATTTGAATGGATGTGGAAGATCCAGTTCACACTCCGAGTTGATAAGCCTTGTGAACTACTCTGAAATGCGAGCTTTACGCTGTGTGTAGCACCAGTCCTTTAGTGTAACCCCTACTCCCTCTTTGCGCCAGAGAAAGAGCTTTTGAACTCAGTAGTTTGCAAGTGCAAGCTGTACACGTGGGTATATATGACTGATTATGAAAGTCTGTTTTTTTATCTGTGGAGTGATCCTAGTATTTGAATAGGTAGACATTGAGTAATATCTGCCTAAAGGAAGTATTCAGCCCCTCTACTCTTTGAATAGCTGCATTTGTACAGCACATGTTGACATACCTGTTCCTGCACATACCAGGGAACCTCTTTAGTTGCAAGTTAACTGTATCCTACAAAAATGACAAGTGTGCCTAAGTAGGTTATTGACACTAAAGAATTTTTAGTTTATAACAGAACCGCCTACAGTGCTGGAGCGGGAGGTGTGTGGCTGGATTTCAGAAGCCCACTCACCAGCAGTTGTACATCTGCGGCAGGTGGCGAGCCATTCAGCCAATAATTGACTTTCTGGCTTTCCAGTATAAATTCATTTGCGATCTGAGTGCACTTGTTTTATTTGGTGCCACCCTGTGAAATTCTCCAAGTGCCAAGGGGAGAGTAACAATTGGTTTGGGTATTTAGAGGGAGTAGATTATTTCAGATTGTGTGCTTACAGTATGAGATGGGCAGGCAGATCTCTCCATAAAGAAATGTTTGAAGCATGCAGTGTGGTCTAGGATCTTTTTAGAACTAGCGCAGTCTCCTCCCACCAAAGTGGACATGGTCGGTGGGGTGGCCAGCTGTGGCTGACTGACAAAATGAGGAATTCACATTCATTATCACTTGTGCTCGATCATGAAGAGCTGGATACACAAACCTTCTCTCCTTAGGTTTTAGTGCATCCACATTTTTTGGGGTATGGTCTTTGTTTGGCCACAGAGTAAAAGCACTCGTTTTGAATTTCAGACAGATAAATGTTGAAATTATTGGAAAGTTTACATTCCAGCCGAGGATTTGTTTTGTGGGATAGGCTTGTAAATGCACTGTTTCAGGGAACAGCTGTCTGCATATCTTTCTATCTGACAGGCCCTTTTCTTTGGATCCTCGTTCATTGTTACTTTGACATTTTCTCTCTTGTGCAACCTGTGAACCCCAGTTCTCTTCTCTTTTCTAATGTCTCCGTCTCCTCATATAAAACTTTTGGGCTACTCAGTTTGAATCATTTTGCTGTCTTATTTTATTGGCCTGTAATCACTTGTTTCAAAATAAACACGGAATTGTAGCAGATAAGGGGGTGAGTGACAGTAGAACGATCTATCACCTGCTAGGTTTCTCTGTCTACTTTAACCCTGGCCTGTCATTCACTTTTTTTAGTGGCAGAAGACATGGCAGTCATGATGTTTGCGGCATTTGTTTGGCACCTTTATTCTACTTTATTTAAAGCAGACTGCCATTTACTACCTGTTTTTGGCTGCAAGCATGACTAGGCTGAAGCAGCAGTCAGTAACCTGATACTTGTAAATAGTTGCTGTGTTGGACGGAACATAATTTCTACTTTTTTTCATTATTCAGTCATTCCCCTTTTTAAACAGTTTATAACAAAGTACACGTTTCGAAAAGGAACTGCCCATTCAAACTTTATTGTTTAATTACTTTAACTGCAGAATCTGTGCTATAACATGTTAACAGTTTAGCTGTAATTGCCACTTCCCCCTTCGCAAAACATCAACTCTGCAGTTACTGTGCACAGCTAAATCCTTCTGCTTATTTTTTTCAGTGCCTATTCTGTTAAATGGGACTCGATCATTTATTATGTAATGTTGGCACTTGAATTTAAAGTTTGCCATGCTTTCTGATTGAACTGGTTTTTCCTACTGTAGTTATCTGGCAGATGCTACTGTACTACACTCCATGACCGAATGGAAACTGCTTTATTGGTGGCCCTGAGTGGATCTTGAACAGAAATCAATGTGTGCTAGTGTGGTTTTATTCTGACCGATAACTGAGACTGGCTTTATGATGCTATCTACATGTACCTGCTCATTTCTTGGATTTCCCATAGTCCTAATGTGTATGACGCATTGGTGGTGTGTTATGTCATGGCTGTGTGTTGCTTTCATGGAACAGTTTGGCTGTAAGCCTACTGGAGAATGATTTGTGCTTGGTGGCTGCACAGTTTACAGTGCTTGACAGCAGTGGGGCTAAGCCGTAGGAAGATAGCACTGGCTCAATGCGTGCCGGACCTAAGCATGGAGCTGTGTGATATTGACCAGCCAGAGGGAAACCCTGACGGGGCAGATTTATTCAGCACGGTGCGGCCGAGCAGAAACAGATTGTGCTGAAATATTGATGTCTTCTCCGCTGCGGAGAGAGGGGCCAGCTGATTTTTCTAATGTCACCAGCACAGAAAGGGTTTATGGAGTTTGCAATGTAAAGTTGCAAGGACTGTCAGATGCTCCCTAAACATATTTGGACAGTGACACACTGTTTAGTGTTTTAGACTTGTAGTTTCATGTATTGGGTTAGACGTAAGAGTTACTGTGATGTTAAAGGTCTGAAGGTCAGCTTTTAAGTGACGTTTTTTTGGGTGAAGCATGTATGCGTATTAGTGGAATGTAAGTAATTGAACAGTTGGCTATTCAGTGGTTTCCTGTCCAGCTGTTTGTTGTTGTGTGTTATACACAAGAGTCGGAAAAGGGTCTAGAGTTGATTCTAGATTTGCCGTTCACCTCTACAGTCTGGGTTAGGGTTATCTACTAGTTAACATTTAGTAAGTTTGCATATAATAAAAATGAGCAGACAGTGACAGTCAGCTTAAACTGTCTCAGAAAAGACTGGCATACAAGTTTGACACAGTTAGTTTTTCCTGTTTTGATATACCACAAGTCATACTGGTTAGGCCCTGGTTTCTTTAGGAAAAAACATGTTGTCCTACCTTTCTACAGCTGGATTGACACCAAAGAACTGAAATACTCTGTTTCACTGCAGGATAACCAGGTTCATGTGCCTTTTGTCCTTTCTAACCTCTCTAGTTTCTTCGACATGGCCCTTTGGTGTTACCTGAGCTTCATTGAATTTTACATCCTTCTATTGAAGAATCGGTGACGTGATGTGAAACTTGACTCCATCACATAGCCATGCTGATACCCAACTGGCTACTACATTATATAATGAGGGAAAGATGGACCTATCTGTTGTTCTCACCCAATGACTGCTTCTTACCTTATATGTGGCACAGCTGGGAGTAGAGCCTCTGTAGTTAAACCTCTGCTGTCCTGTGAAAGGCACTTAGGGGGTGCCTAAAAGTTGTTTATACATTTAAGTGATGTTAAGTTATGCAGTAATTTGTGTGAAAATAAAATTTTTGTTAAACAGTAATAATGTGGATAAAGTAGTTTTCTTTTATAAAACCTACAAAAAGCATTACAACCTAGGTCGCAAAGCATAGCCAAATTAAACAGAATTAAACAGAAACTTTGTCCAGCAATTTAGGCAAAAATACAGTAGCCTAATTTACTAGTCTAGCTGGACTTAATAGCATAAATTAATAGACTGCTGGTCAGTTTCTCTTACCTTGTCTTGCCAAAATGAACCCAGCACAGTTGCCTAAGTCATTGTGTGTTTATGTGTAGGCAAGTTGCTATTATTGTAGTGTGTTTCCAATTAGCTCTTAATTATTGATGGATGAAAATGTTTATAATAATGTCCCCCTTTCAGAAATTACTTCAGCTGATGATCACTATACTGTTTGAGCTGCATGTTCCAGGTGTGCTTGTAAAGGCCAGACCAGGGAAAAAAAAAAAAAAAAAAAACCTCTGGTCGCCTAGCACTCAGTGCCCTACGTCTCCATAGTGATGCCAGTCTCTTGGGTAGATACGATGAAAGCATAGAATGGTGGGCAGACCATAACAGGTTGTCTCCTGTGGCTGAACTGATGAGGGAGCAATGGCATGATTCATTGATCTTTCAAGCCATGTTATGGCATAAGATGCATTAGACTCACACAGTGAAATGCACCGTGCATCAAATTCAAATGGTTGAAAAAATCCAGTGGAAAAAGTGGCCCGTATCTTTTATTTATTTATTTATTTTTAAAAGGATTTTAACTACATAACGTTTTTCTATAACATTTTGCCACCTGGGTTTTGCACACTATAGAATTAGACCATTTTGCACACTATGGAATTAACCCATCCATGTAGTGAAACACCCACATACATGCACACTAGTGAACACTCACTAGGGGGCAGTGAACACACTTGCCCGGAGCGGTGAACAGCCCTATCCACGGTGCCTGGGGAGCAATTGGGGGTTAGGTGCCTTGCACAAGGGCACTTCAGTAATGGACCGTCAGCTGAGGGGATTGAACCAGAGACCTTCTTGTCACTGGGCTGGTTCCCTAACCGTCAGCCCATGGCAGCCCCATTATAGGAAGCCATTATATACCAGCGCTCTTTCTTTTGCTTTTATTGTAAGTAGCAGCATAAGCTGATTTTGTATAGCTTATGTTGGCTAAGCAGCCACAGTGTCTGCTGTAGAAAGACAATCTCCAATTAAATGTAAATATTTTACTGCAGAGAAAAAAATGTTTGCGATGAAATTGTCTGATCCTGAACTACAAACCTGTAAATACAACTAGCATTATATTTTAAGTGTGTGAATCTGTAATAGCTGCTGTCAGAACAAACTAGCATAAATGAACGAGGCTTCACTTTATTCACTGGAAGCCATGCTCTGATACACTGTGCTGTGTCCTGCTGTAGGGCATAAATATAGTTAGCTGAGACAATCAGAAACATACATAAAACTGTAGGTTGGACATTTCTGATAGCCACAATAACAAAGTGATAGTATTTCATTTCTTTTTATTTTGCAGAATTGTGAATGGCATTTTAGAATTTTGTATTTTGTTGCTTGTTTAAAGGAGAGGTTACTAAGAGGTTTGCACATCAAAAAGAAGTCTCTACTTGCGTTACATCCAGTCATTGGTACAGTATTGTAGTAATTTTTTAATCACCTTTCATATTTTCATTGTGATATCTGGCAGCTTTATTTAACATCACATTTTATGTCAACATCACACAGCCCAACTATTTTGTTTTCTGCATTCAAGTGCTTCACAATAGTTCACCCATTGCTTGTGCCTGTTTGCTTCTGATATGGTACTGTTTTATTTGTGCTTGAAAAGTTATTTTTTAAGAAAAGTGTTTTTATCTGGGCACTTTATTTTTAGTAAGCTTATCCACTGGAACCAGTGAGCCCTCATATGTACAGAAATGTTCATCTTAAATGAAAAAACCTGCCTGTTTAGATCGGAGTTGTTTACTGTTGGTAATGATTTTTTTGTAACCACATTGGTTGCTACAAATGTTTATTTGTGGGTTAATAGTGAATCATTTAATCCTTTAAATGTATACTTTATCTCTAGTACAAGGATTACCGTGAAACAGTTGAAATATCATATTAAGATTTGTTATATAGTGTTAATTAAACAGTTGAAAAAAAAGCTGAATACACTCTAAGAAGTCTAGTATTGCACTAGCCATCAAAGATTAAGACCAGATCGTAAATCATCTAATCATCAGGATGTAATTGGTAAATGAAGGTTGGCTCCTGAGTTTGAAGGTCTTGTTTACTGGCTTTAGAAACGGAGCATCCGATTGTGTTTGAGAAGGATGAGACTGATGCTCTGAGCCTCCAGTTTGATGGCTGTCTGTCTCTCTGTGTGTAGTGACACAGGCTGTCTGCTGCCTGTCACTTTGGCTTTCTGCAGGCAGATCAGACTCAGAAAGCTTAATTCCTCTTTGTCTACTGTTTAGTGACCTCTGCTGCTAAAAGCTTTGAGTGTGTTTTTTACCCTCCACCTCGCAGGTTTCATATTATCCTAGATCTTAAGTCTTTAGTTGTTGGTTCTGCTACATTAAGTGGAATTATGCTTTATTTATTTGTAATCTGATTTGTGACTGTTTCAGTATGCTGAATGAATATGTGAGTTTGTAGACATAGTCAAACATTCTGTACCTAATTTCACAAAATTGCCTGTTTTTAAGGTGGCCTATTCTGTCACATTCCTGTTGAGCTTATTCAGGGAATTTGCCTGCCTTTGTTGTAGCCCGGCTACTTTGTTAATAACAAATCTGCTTTAATAAAATAATACAAATGCTCAGCAGTGTACAAGCTGTCAGAAAAGGAAACGAGCATGATTATTTGCACAGTGGAAAGGCTTTATCTCTTTAATGGTAATGCTCATGTTTCCTGAATAAACACTCAGTTGCAAATGCTGCTGTGAGCAGAAGTAAAGCCTGTGAAGTTGCCCAACACTGAAGCAGGCCATAGGTTGACTACACGTGGTTCAATGTTTTTTCTCACTCACTCACTCACTCACTCACTCACACTCTCTCTCTCTCTCTCTCTCTCACTCACTCACTCACTCACTCACTCACTCACTCACTCACTCACTCACTCACTCACTCTCTCTCTCTCTCTCTCTCTCTCTCTCTCTCTCTCTCTCTCTCTCTCTCTCTCTCTCTCTCTCTCTCTCTCTCTCTCTCTCTCTCTCTCTCTCTCTCTCTCTCTCTCTCTCTCTCTCTCTCTCTCTCTCTCTCTCTCTGCAACTGATAATCTAGAGCCCAAGGAGAGAACCACAGGCCTCCCCTCGGTACAGATGTTCAAGGGCAATTGAAAGGCCTTTTTTGCCGTCTGAGGCCTGTGAGTCTTCAGCTGGTATAAAGTAAACACTAGCCAGTTTGGCTGAGTTGTGCAGGTGGTTTGAAGGGGACGTTGAGGACAGATTTTGATCTATTATTCTTGCAGAGCCTTCTCTCAACTGCGTAACAGTTGGTTTTTCTGCTTTTTTTTGTGGTGAAGTCTATGCATGTCTTACGTTTGTGTTGATTATTCCTGCGTGCCAGACTGATGATTCTTGAGATTTACTTTTTAACAGAAGTGGTTTACAAGGCACTGATGCTGTCAGTTCCCAAAACCTTGTAAACTCTCTAAAGCACATGTGTGAAACACAAGCGGAATTATTTTCATTTTCTATTAATATTATCCCATTTCACCATGAGCTGCACTACAATCCCCAGCATGCACTGCAACATAATGTGTTTATGGGACAGCACCTTAATAAGAAAAGTTGCCAGATGTCTAGTTCAAGCACACATGCATGTTTAAAAACCTGCCATACGTTGGGGACAGTTAAAGAGTTTTAAAATTATCTGGCTATAATGTAGGCTATTGTTTTATATAAAGTCTGTTTTATGTAAAACAACTTGTTTTTATTTCAAATTCAGTGCCTTTTTGCTGTTGCAGTTTTGGTGTATTATGAATAAACAATGGCTAGTTTGGGTCAAGAAAACACAGCTGGCCCACGGATTTGTTGAGATTTTTAATATGGCACTTTTAATGGTTGAGTTTGGCAATCCTGCTCTAAAGTGGCCTCAGAATTTTGCTATGAAATACTACAAAAGCATAGGGTAAGGAGGAGGAATCTGTTGGTACAGACCAAGTGCCCTTGAGGATAAAGAAACCTGTGACCTTCATGAAAGCTGAGTTACTGCTGATTGGCGCTCGCTGTGCTCGTATGTTTTATTTGGAGTTCTCCCAGATAATGTTCCAACATTTCTAAGGACCAACATACTTGATTTCCTTCTACCAGGCTTGAGGGAATTGGGGACCTTATGCTTTTTATTCTTGTCCCTTTAAAACTAGCTTAGAAAAATGGATCCATGCTAAAGGTACAAAAGTGCTTGTTTCTAAAAGGCAACACTTTATCCATTATTGCGCTCTCTCAGTTCTGGAAGAGGAACTGATCTAATCTGTTGCGATTGAACCAGAATTGCTTGCTTCGTGTTACTGATGGCTTTTTGCTTTTGAATTGTTTTGAGTTACAGTTTTGATCATGGCTCGGAGGCCGGTGATGAGTGAGCTCCCAGCAACAATGAGAAGCTTTGTTGCCTAGTAAGGAGCCCCCATTGCTTCAGAGTGAGATGGACTCATATTGCATTGCAGTGTTCTTGTTGTTGTACACGTATGGTTTGGTTAAAACCATGTTTCTTTTTATGCAAGATTCCAGTTATTCAGTCCAATCCAGGCTGTGGAATTGATCTCTTATGAGACATGGCAATCATATGAATAGCAACACCCTAGGTAAAAACTTCAGTCCCTCAGATAAGAGTTGACATGATAAACTGGTTGATCACACTACCACTGAAATTGGATGATTCTCATGATTTATTGACGCTACAACAAAAAGCAGTAGCACCAACAAGTGCAATGCCTTATTTCATATATAAATGATGAAACAACTTGCTGTAGAAAGGAATCATGAATCTCAATCTCAAACTGTGCTGGCTGATATGTCTTAAACAACCAGAGCAGACCACGACATGTGAACACAAACCAAGATATTTCTGTCTAAAAAGACATCTTTGTAATGTCTTATTTTGTTTGAAATATACTGGTGGTCATGGTACTGCAGCAACAGCTGCTGTACTGATCACCGTGTAGTGGTGGAGTGCCTGAGCTCTTGCAATCACACAAAACTGTGTGTTTTTAAGTTAGTATCACCAATAATACAGAAAAAATGCATTTTTTTCCCCCAATCTTGATATTGATGTGATGCTGAAGTGCTGATACTTTTGACATCCCTGCTACAAATATTGAGCATCCAAAAAATCCCTGGCTATTTATTGCCTTAACACTGCCTATTTTTGGTTCTTTTAAATGGGGGGAAAAAAGGGGAGACAATCCCACACACAAAATTGTTTGTATTGGGATTTAAAATTTGGTCAAGGTTGATTTTCTCAGTCCCGCATGTTTAAATTGGAGTTTAATAGCAGTATGAGACCCCTTACTCATTTTATTTCATGTGATCCTTTGACAATCATCTAGAATTGTCAACTTTTTTTTTTTTTTGGCATGTCTGAATGTTTCTCCCTGCTGCTTTTTAAAATGGCCATAGGCATTCACACATCAGCTGACTGGGGTGTAACAATGATCTATTCTAAACATAAACACATCTCTGACAGATTGTCTGGTCGTGTGTCTGGCTGCAGCCCCTTTGTTTTACATGACCTCTTTGATTGGATTGATGTGCTCTGTCTTGATTCAGTAGTGCTGGATTGTACTAGTGGCTTTGGGTGAGGCCTCAGAGGTTAGGTGGTGGTTTCAATGTTTTGTGTGTGTTCTGTGTTCCTATATGTGGGAGTCATTTATTCCCATCCTTCTGTGGATTTGTGGTTCCAGCTACTTACAATTCATCACTTTTTTTTTCTTTTCCCATTCGTCTGGCTTGAGGTTCATTTGCATGTTCAGATGATGCTAACTCTGCATAGTTTTATATTAAACTGTGTAGAAGACAGCATGCACAGTTCAATCTCTAATATTAATTGGCAGCCTTATGGTAGCTCTGAGTTAAGTTCAGCTTTATTTGGGTTACTGTATATGGTAAAAATCAATTTAATGTGATATATAATAAATAATCTTTCTGGACAATGTTGAGATTCGTTAGCTAACTAGCCTTTTTTTTTTTTAAAAACCAAGACAAAAGATGAGCAGACTACCCTACTAGTGAAAACAGACTTAGTGCTACATCCAAATAATAATGATGATGAGGAGGATGATGATGATGAGGATGATGATGATGAGGAGGATGATGATGATGAGGAGGATGATGATGAGGATGATGATGAGGAGGATGATCATAATGCATTGATAATAATATTGTGCATTACGCATGTGCTGTCTTCTACCTTTTTAAATATCAGTGAGCCCATACATGTGCCATTATTTGTATCGTTTCAGTAGTTTTCTAAAAGACTTTAATGTTAAAGATGATGAGTCCAGTATTAGGTTTGGTATAAGCTCATCAGAAGCGGTAGCTTCCATTACTCCTGTGTGCTTCTGAATTTTCCATTGCACTGCTAAACGTTTTAGTCTTTTAGCGTGAATGTTATGAATGCTGCCCGGTAGCCTAAGCTAGTGGTTTCATGTACGCAGCAACAATAATGAAGAGAGACCTGATTTGTCAAAATTTTACAAGTGGTCAGTTGTATCAATGCCTTGGTGACCCTGCAAGTATGATGCTTCAAGAAGCAAACTACATGGAAGCATCTCCTGGCTTAATTCTCCTAAATAGATGGAATGAATTGTTGTGCTATAGGGGACAGACTTTGAATTATTGGGAATTTGTAACAGAATTGTGTAGAAATGGATCCTAATAAAAAAGACTATTGCCTTCTGCTCTTCAGTGGGTTTTATCTGGATCAGACAGGCCTGACCATAATTGTCCTGTCTGCAGGGGGTTTCTTTATTTGATATTATACTAACAGGTTTGTAACAGATGTGTGAAGCCCTATTTGAGTGTTTTTTTTGTGTTTGTGGGCTGTGGTGTGTTGTCTGTTAATAAACATGCACAGGAAGTAAGCTCATTCCCCTGGGCAAGCTGCAGCCATGTTCTCCATGGATGGAACTCCATGGAAACTTGCTGTAAAGCATGTGACATAGTTAACTGCTCCATGGTACTTGCTAGAATGTGTACAGTTCAGTTCAAGGGTAGCAAGATATGAACCCTTAATAAAAGGGTTTCATTAATGTAATCTGATGAAACGTTGTGATTGAGGTCTACTGACGAAGGCATCTGACCTCCAAAACCTGGGCTTGTGCTTGTATCAGGTTTTTGTGAACAAAGTGCACTTTTGAAGGCACTGAACGCTTGTGAAATGCAGAATACTAATTGCATTTTCTAAACAAAAGCGTCTTTGAGTGGAGGAGAGATCTCCACCTCTACCTCTTCTCAAGGTGAACTTAATAGTTGGCTGTTTATCAGGGCCCTGACTGGCTTCTTCTACTGGTGGCTGTTGAGCATATGAGAAGTGCTCATTTCCTGTTTAGAAATGGGGCTGACTGCCTCCCCATTAGGGTCAGATATAAAACTCAACCCTGCGTGGCAACAAAGCTGTCTCTACAGAGGGGCCAAATTGGAAAGTGGATGGGATGTGGTGTTTTATTCCATGATGTAGTTCAGAATCGTTTAGGGAACAGACGCTAGGTGGGGTCTTTGCTTATATAAGAGACCTTATGTCAAGTAATAAGGATCTGATATCACAAAGTATGAGTGACATCACATTTCTCAATAAAGGTTTTTGTCAGATTTGTCAGTTTTTTGCTGAACCATTTCTCAAATGTATCATTTTCAATTTAATTTACATTTCTAACAACTTTTTTTATGCAATTCAGTGCATTTAGCTTAACTCTTGCTATCGTAATATGTAACTAATAGGCAAGCATTAATTCAAGTTTTTGTGTAAAGATATAGATTTTTTTCCATAGTAACAGCAAGTCTTACAAAATCAATAAAAAAAAATTTTTAAAAAGTGAGCAGCCCCTGTTTGGTCCCAAATGTCTAATTGATGCCAATGATGTTTTTAAATAACTGTTCCTTTAGATTACTTAACTAAGTTGTAGAGGGGGCAAAAATTGCAGTACAAATGCACATCAAATGTATTTTAAGAAATACTCTTTCAAGCATGGTTCAGAAATATAAAAGGTTTTGAACAATTTTTTTTTTCTTCCACATCTACCGTACTTGTCTGATCTGGAATAGTTTTAGGTTTAAATAGCAAGGAACCTGAGGAACAGCAAAAGCTTTTGCGCAAAGAATCCCGAATAGCAAATACTCTAATTTTGAAAAAAACATCCAAATATTGCATATGGTGGCCTACACCTTCTGAGGTTTCTTTGCATAACAGTAGTGGATAGAATTACAACTTAATAATAATAATAATAATAATAATAATAGTAATGTATGAAAATACTGTATGAAAACGCTCAGTCCAATTAACATGCTATGTAAAACGCAGCCCCTACAGACAGCTCTGTCTACGAACAATTTCTCATCAGGTTTTCCCTCCCTGTTCAAGTACTGAGTAAAAGTACTGCAAACCTTTCCCACCTCTGTTGTCCTGGCTAGAATTTTTTTAAAACAAATCTCATTTTTGCTATTCCATCCATTAACTTTGCAAAAAATATTATGTAGAAGGACCACCCTTCTACATCTTCTGTGCTGCGAACATCATTGGTGTAGAGCGCAGCATAACAAATTAACATAGGTACAGTAGTTCACTTGTGAAGCATAACCAGTGCTGAAGACTATTCTAGAAACAATTTGGTAAGAGTGCAAATCATAATGAAAAATAAAACATTTTGTTCTGATTTATCTTGAAAAAACATTTTACATTGTTGTAAGCCTACACACAAACTGCTACGACTTCAAGGTTACCTGTATATGGATGCCTCAATTTTCTGTTATCCCTACACTCACTCTGTTTTCTGAATGCCTTCTATTGAGCCTTGTTTATGCCAGGACAGTCACCAGGTCAGTAGGAACTAATAAACTGTGATAGGTGACTGCATGATGGGTTCCTGATCACAAGATTGGGGAGCACATGTCTCCAGATTTCATTAATTCTCTCAGCAAGTTGCATCAGAGGCAGGAAGTCTGAACTATAACCAATTACTAGCAGTTCAGTAATAAGTTTTCACTGCAATAGCAAGAATAGCTTTGTGCCATTGCTTTGATGGGCCTTGAGTATTTATTTATTTATTTATTTTTTACACCTGCTTTTGATATTTTTGTTTGTCTCTCTTCTTTATAAAGAAAGCACGTAAACCCCAACACTGGCTTGTGATAAATGGGCTTGGGTATCGCCATATATTTCCCTTTTTGTTTTTTGTGTTTGAAAATGCAGAAACAGCAGCAGATTTATACACCAAGCTGACATGAAAACAGAAGAAAACATTCAGGCTTGAGCGAATGTAGGGCAGCATTATGCAAGTGTTTGCGTGAGGGTAGCACTACATAATCCCTCGTAGATCTAAGATAAGGAATTCTGTGTTTGCATTTTTTTTTTTTGACTCTGGGTTATTAATCTTTGAAATAACAATGTTTAGTGATATTTACCATTGCTGTTAAACTAACGTCTAGTGAAAATGCTTCTGAATTCACTGAAATAGCTCTTATATCTATATTCCCCAACTGAACTAATTGGTGAAACTGCTCTTGGCCCTTTTTACTAAGTGAGTTGCTACATGACTCATGTTACTTACAGTCATGAACATTTCAGCTGATATATAACTTGGCATTTTGCCCTCTGGTTCATCTCAAATTTTTTTCAGTCTGCTCCTTAATAGCCTCTCTGATGTTAAGGTCAAGTCTCCTTTGAGCAACTGTGATTGGAAAGATTTTTGATTGATGGAAAGAAAACATTTTAGCATCGTCATAACAAACCTTCCATCTCTAAAATGGTAACATCAGCCCTTATTACAGTCAGCAATCACACAAAGTATTAAAGTTCCTTTTCTCGTTTCACTTTGCTCTTGTCAGCAGTGCTTGTAGTCAAGAAATGCACCAGTGATTTTGTGCAGAATTGCATTTTCAAAGTAGTGTAATATGGAGTATGTATAGTGTCTTAAGTTGCTTGACCCTGGTTCCGTTTTCATACTCATTCACAAACGTTACATTGTGGTTGGAGAAATGGATTGTGGTGTGTGTATGTTTTAAGGACTTGTGTAGAGTGAGAGCACCTGCCATATTTAAGAATGCCCAGTTGTTGTTGTTGTTGTTGTTGTTGTTGTACTCAGTTGATTATGTGGTTCAAAGAGGTTGTTCATCTTGGTCTGAGCATGAGACCGTGCACCGTACTGCAGTTGTTGTCTTGAGAACATTTTTTTAAATTGTTTATCTTGTGAAGGCCTTTACCTTAAGAGAACGAGATGTGATGCCTTTTTACTCTGTGATAATTTCCCCCGCTCTGTCATTGTGATATGTAAGATGCATTACATCTGTAAATAATATACTTAAAGGGGTGAAATGGTTGGTTTAGTGTAGTGGGCAACATCTCTGCCCTCTACATAATAGCTGGGGTTTTGATTCCCTGCCTAGGCAGACACACCACGATATACAAATAAGAGTTCATGAGTGAGACTCTTAAAGCTGAATCCTACATCTGTAACACTAAATTGCAGGTTACTTTGGTTAAGCGCATCTTAAACAAATTAAATGTAGTGAATGACATTGTCATGATTGTTGTTCCTATTATTACTGTATTTAATTTATTTTTAAGATTTTATTGACTATTTTAAACCCTTTAAAACTAGGCAAGCACAGAGGAGCTCAACTGATTCATTACATAAGAGCTAAATAGGCATGACAGGGCATAAAGAGCATGCCTTTTTTCATCACTGTCCCTTTCACAGCTGTTCAAGATGCTTCTGCCAGAAACACAGATTACTGTGATCTCCTCAGACTCTGCCAGTCATGATGCTTCCACATTATGTGTGGACCATATCTATTTTGGGCCTCCTGCTATGTGTAGACTAGACTTGTTCCTTGTAGTGTGTAAAAGTCTTGGTAGTGCGTGTCTTGATTCCTGTTAACCCTTGGTGATATTGCTGTGATGCCTGGCCGTGGCAGCTGTCGTTATGATGTACTCAAATATCCATTAAGCTCCTCTTGTCTTGCAAGGCCGTTGTGGTGATGTTCACTTCAGCATCTCTAGCCCTACCCTGAGTGGGGTGCTCAATTTCATACTCCATGTGGATATAGAGGTGTCTCTTCTCAGCAGAGCCTCATTGTCAGTGAGTGTCCAATTCTGCCAGAGGATGATGTTGAAGCCGCCTGGCTGGTGGAGAACTCATCATCTTGGGTTTCCTGAGGACCTCTGACTCACAAATAGAAGAAAGTAAGTTGGACGGGGAGGAGCATGAGTCATATCCTGAATCGTTGGGCTTTGCCCCATGCCGAGGGATCACATATTGTTTCTGCTCTGACCTAATGGTGGTGAACAAAAACCTTTTCCTCCTTTTTTGATTGTCCTTGACCAGTTTTTGTTGTCTCCTTTTGAAACTTATTTTTTACTTTATTCTTACAACAAATGCATCTAGTGATAGAAATTAGAGTCAGTATATGTGTACTATTTACAATTTGAAACACGTTCCCCAAAGGCACTTTCTCTATGAAGGCCTGGACTCTTTGGTCCCTGTAGCCTGCATATGAAGCAGTGCAGCTTCAGGAATCTGTTTCACCCTCAATTCAAGGCTTGTGCTTTTGGCAATATAAACCTAGTCGCACGCCTGTTCTCCTGCTAGTACTTTCCTGTCTCACCTGGTCCCTAACTGGGCCTCTGTGGCCCCATGGTAGGGTGTTGACAAGCTCCAAAGGCAGAACAAAGCAGCTCTTTTTCATTTCCTGCTACCCTCCCTCTCAATAGCTTAGTGTCCCTGCAGTAGCCGGACCCTGGCGGTGCTGTTGATGGCATTGTGAACGCAGACACACAGCTCATGTTAACAGATGGCTCAGGTGATGCTGTACCCTAGTGCCCACATCACATGGTGGAGTACATGCCAAAGGTGCCATGCTGTTTTATAATTCATATGGCTTTTATCTCCATACCACACCCTAATATTAGACAGATCTCTTACCAGTCCACTCTTCAGTTTAATAGAGCATCTCATAATGCAGATTGAGTTTTTATTTATTTATTTTTTTTTTTAAACAGTAAACTAAGAATGTCAGTTCTCTGCTGACATCTATGGAGTTTTCCCCCATTGTTCCATTTACATATCTGCACTGAAAACAGATGTAGATTGCTATATTCCCTTGATATTGCTTGTGGTCTCTCCAGTTTTGTGTCCAGTGAGCAGGAATATCTGCTTTTAACTGAGGATCTCTAGCGAAGAGAGACTGCACAAAAGTCCAATCTGCAGTCCATTTGTAATTTGAGATTTTAAAATAGAGATGTGAATAAAGTGTTTATACCAGGGTATCAAAATCATGTTGGATAACGTTTTAGGCCACATTGCACTCAGTTTAATGTCAAGTGGGCTGGATGCACTTTCAGCCCACTCAACACTAAATACCTCCTCATAAATGTTTTTTTAATAGTAATTGAAAGAAAAATGAAGAAATATCTGAAAAAAAATATATCAACAAAACTAATCTAAAAAAAAGATTAGATGCTCAGACTAAAGTTAGTCAGTGCACCATTATGTGCTGAGGATGTGTTGTCTTTTACACCAACTGTTAGCAAATCTCAAAAAATTCTATGCACAGAAGTGCATTTTCATCTTCTTTTAATTGCAACTATAAGTGCTGAGGAGTCCTGTTTAATATAACTAAATGATTAAGCTATAAGCAATGTCAACAGCCAAGCTGAGAAAAGCTAACTGAACATTTACCCACACGGTTATTGAAGTTTATGACCCATTAAAAGGATGTTTACAAATATGGTAAACTAGATTAAGTTGATCTTGCCTTAGAAATGCGTGTTAATAGTTTTCACACTGAGCTGTGACTGTCATCTTTTACAAACTAATTATAAACTAAACCCAAAACTTTTGGAAAAACTTTCTCAGGAAGTCTTTTCCACATTTGATGATAATGGCATTTCTCTCCAGGTTTGTTCTAATGTTCCCAGTCTTTTTCATTTACATCTTGGGACAAGCAGTCCTTTCATTAATTTGCAAGTGGTCATTTTCAGTCAACAGGATGATTTTTAGATCATGGTTGTTAAATTAATCTGGATAAGAAGCATAAACAGGCCAGTCTTGGCTACGGGCTGTGTGTTTGACACCCTTGATTTATACAAAAATGTATGCCGGCTCATGATTTAACAAAGTTTTTTTTAGCTGTTGGGTTTATCCCAGTCCACATCTGGCATTGTTTAGTCTTGCTAACTAGTGGCATACGTATACACATGATTGCAATAGATGATGGAAGAATAATAGTCCAGTTTTTAGGTCATAAAAAAAAGTAATAGCCTGAGCCAATTGGATTAAAGGGGAAAAAATAAAACATGAATTGATCTTTGGTTGGCTAGATGAGGTCAATTGAATTGAACATAACTTGGAGTAAGATCAGTGTGAGAAAATAAATGTTAATAACTGATGTCCTGCTGTGAAGTCAGTTAAACTCTGTTGCAGTGAACTTTACTGCAGAGGATTAGCTAATCTGCTGTAGGTTCCCATTTTGCTTTGGAATTTGGCTCTCAGCACTTGCCACTGAAATATTAATTTAATCATTTCCTTTCCACCCCAGGCTTAAGTCTGTAAGCAAGCATCGTCATAAGATGGTATGGTTGCTAAATGTTCTTTCCACCTGACTTGATTATGATGACAAATATTGCTTTGAGAATGTTGCTGAAAGTTGTTCAATGTCTTAGGCAGATGAAGTATTAATAAACAAAAATTATGCATAATCCATTCTTTATTTTTAGTGCATACCTTGTAGTCTCCAAATATGCTGTTACAATTCTGCTCTAGTATGTTTTGCTTGTAATGCAACACAGCCCAGATTTCTGGGGCCAATCAATGCATCCCAAGGTCATTTACATGCCCAGGACATGACTGGAATTGTCACTGTGTAATAGTGGTCTAGGTACCATAACAAAAATCACTTGTAGTTGGTATGCCAATCGTTAGCAAATGAACGTGGAAGGAAAAGACTTTTTAAGATGGTGTAATTTTGGAGAGACTTTTATCTGAAACTCTCTGGAACAGAGCTGCAGCTCTATCTCACCACGTGTGCCCACTGCACGCTGGCATTGAACCTCAGCAAAAATGTCAATATGCCCTCAAGCTCATTGTTGCACATTTGCATTGAACAGTTATCCACTTTTTCTACATGGCTCACGTTTAATCAGTGAAAAGATGTAGGCCTGCGTGTTCTAGGGTGGGGCTTGTACCTCAGTGCATATCACGCAAACGACCTTGGTGAGTACAGGACACACTGTTTTATTCTTTTGCCCAGTGTTTTTATAAGACTGAGGGACAAAGACAATTTTGTAGCGGTTGGTTGTAAAGGAGGCTTCCCTTTGGTGTTGTTGCTAGGAGAGGCAGCTTTAGGGTGGTTCCTGGGCCATCTATGCTTTCATACCCATGGTGGTGGTCCGGAGAGACTTGAGATTCCATTGCCTACGTCACAGCATTGTCCCAACACAGAAGGGAGTCTTCCTGTGTTTGACCTTCCACAGATACAAGAGCGGATAACCCTGCCTGTGTCTATATTTGAGTGACTCTGAGCATTTAGGGGAAAAGAGCGAGAGGAAGTTCTGACAGCATTAGAAGAATTTAGACATTGTTACACTTTGAGAAATGATGAAAGCGCTGCTGTCAAACTAGGGGGCGTTTTTTCCGAGCGTGGTCTTGCTGTAACCTAAATTCCACTGTCAGTGGGAATTCTCCACTAAAAGCCCTTTTAATCTTAAACTAGGCTTAAAAGCAGGCCTTTTAAATATGGTTCTGTCTTCTGATACTAATGTGACCCATTGTCCAGATAATTTTGCTGTTATCAACTATCTGGAAAATGAGGACGTCATGAGTGTTTGTGAGCAGAAGCTCATTACGTTTTTGGTCAGTTAATTGACATCTTATCACCTTCAAGTTTTTTTTTGTTTTTTTTTGTTTTTTTTTGTGACGTGGTAAAAAAAATTGTACTTTGTTCTCAATTATTGCTCTTACTAACTGAGATTCAGGGCATTTTGTACAAAAATGGGGGCCCTTGCTGATATTGATATTGATCACTATTGGTTAGTGAATAATTGTTGTTATTTATTGTTATTATGGCGTGCTTAAAATCTAGGATGTGACCCATCAAAACATCGCCCGTAAACAGATAGTTCTGGTCATGAAATCTGATTTGCTGAACCATGCTTGAAGCCCTGTTCACAATGATCAGTGCACACACAAGCTGAATTCTGTATTAATGCACTGCAATTTAAGTGTTCCTTGTATGGACTGTGGAATGTGACTCCAGGCATAAGTATGTACATGTAAAGTAAATGTCCCAAACTGTACTACACACATGTTTCATAAGTACTGCACAAATGTTTTGTTTAAACCAAGGGGCTGTAAACTATATAGTCATGAGTATATGAGCAAAAGCTAAGAAGTTGACAAAATTACTGGAATATATAATGATAAGCAACTGAAAGTTTGCAGTTATGTTTATTCATTACTACCAATCTTGGGCAAGCCTAAGTAATTTATTTTATATATATATATATATATATATATATATATATATATATATATATATATATATATATATATATATATATATATATATAATTATTATTATTATTATTATTATTATTATTATTATTATATATATATATATTTTTTTTTAATATATATATAAAAAAAAGTGTGTGAATAAATAAGCGATTTAGTTCAAAATTGTAAGTTTTTTTTTTTTTTTTTTTTTTTTTTTTTTTTTTTTTTTTAATGCATAACTTGTACTCACTGAATAGGCTATTAAACTCTGCTGTGTAACACACTTTCTCTTGGACAACAAAAGAGGTGCCTGTCTTATATCTTCCAGATATTTGCTTTGGAGGGTGGCCCGCTGCTGCAAAATATATAGTTGTTGGCGTCCTCTCAAAAAATGGTCCGAAACACCCCTGTTTTAGCTGTACTCTTGTGTGTAATTCAAAAACCTATTGCGCTCTAGTGTACACTTCGAGCATGTTCCTCAGCTTGTTTGATAAACCCATCTGTTCAGATGTGATGTGATATGTGATTTTTATTTTTTTTTAATTTTTTTTTTTTTTTGGAAATAAAATTAAGTTAATCTCTTTTAACCAAAGCATTGGTTGAATTTTTGATATGATTTAAATTCTATTTTCATTTATAACTGTTATTTTGGATTAATCTCCCATGTGTTTGTGTATTAAGAGGCAAAAATACTGAATATGGCAGCATATTTGCCTTTGGCTCTGTTACTTTTGACACCTGTGTCGTAATCAGTTATTTGCATTTTATACAGTTAATAGTGATATGTCTTTTTATAGGAGCCGTTTGAGGATGGATTTGCCAATGGTGAGGAACTGACCCCTGCTGAGGAGGCTGCAGCCAAAGAAGCAGCAGAGTCGAAAGGAGTCGTAAAGTTTGGATGGGTCAAAGGAGTGTTGGTAAGTGTCTGTACCTCCAAAGAATAAAAACCTGGAAGTTTAAAAAGATGTTTTGATGTAAGAATACCTTTTTATTTTTGGTCGGATGACGTCTAATGTCTAGCAGTAGTACCATTGTTGTTTCACACACTTCATAAAAGTATCGTTGCTCTGCGGGTTGGAGTCAGTGAAGGTGAGAAAAAGGTGATGGTGTCCTCTCTCTCTCTCTCTCTCTCTCTCTCTCTCTCTCTCTCTCTCTCTCTCTCTCTCTCTCTCTCTCTCTCTCTCTCTCTCTCTCTCTCTCTCTCTCTCTCTCTCTCTCTCTCTCTCTCTCTCTCTACGGTCTCAATTAGCTGAACCACAGACAGCAGAAGTATGTCATCCAATCCAAACAAGGCGAAAGATATGAATGAGTTTGAGTCGCTCTTTATTCAGGATTATTGGTCCTGGCTGGAATTACACCTGCCCATTAGTCGCAGTTATTCTGTTCTGCCCATAGATCTCTCATAGTAGTGAGCTGATGTTAAAAATTTTGTGGTACTATTATTTTTGACATACTGCTACTTTCTGAAATGAACATATTCATGAACTTCATCTTTGTGAAAGAGAGCAGACTATGCTTTCAGCTAAATCTTCTCATTAAGTGATGGATGGTTTGCATTGTGTCTTAAGAGCTGGAGCAGTCAGAGTTCTCTGGTTCTTGTCACTCTTTCTCTATTTTGACATGTGCAGGCCATACTTCCTCTTGTTCTTAACATTGTCATTATTTCCACCTACTCACATGTGGATAAACATAAACCAGATACCTGTTCTAGGCAAAGGAAAATTCAAGACGCACAATAAAGGTTCTGTCATGTCACAAGCACTAGTGTCATTTCCTTTTGAAACTGTCGTGCTTGAATACATTGACATGTTGACATCACATTTAATAGTTATATCCTGCATTTCATTTCAACATTACCCAAAGTGTTTTTCAAACCACAGCAGGAATTTAGTCTGAGTGTAGAATCTTTGTATCAGTTAAAGGTCATGTAGCAGTTCACACAGAAGTTTGAGCGTAGAGTACACATAGTTTGAGTCCTGCCTTTATCCTTGGATTTCCAGTGCATGAAAACTTTGGTCCAAGGCCAGGTTTGAGGGGAAAAAACAGCTTTGGGTAGAAACATTTTCATCCAGCCTGCATAAAGCCTAACTGCTAACCTTCCTCTGTGCAGGTCCGCTGCATGTTGAACATTTGGGGTGTGATGCTCTTCATCCGCATGACATGGATCGTTGGCCAGGCTGGAGTTGGTAGGTTTGACTCTGAGTACTTTTGTCGGTTCATGTGAATTAGGGCCTTAATTCACACAACCTACACAGCCTTCCATCACCCCACCACCATTCACCATCCAGGTGCTAAATGTTACTGCAAGGTGCTGCCTGCAGTTAACTGTGAAGCACAAGCTCATTTTCCAGTACCATTACAAAAATTGAAAGGAGCTCAGGTGGTGTGAGTTCTTGGAAGATACAGAAGTGCTGCATATCTTGGACAAGCTGCAAACAGCTAATTATGTGCTAAAAAGATCTTATTAGAAGGGAATGTTAAAGTGTAAAACGTAAGTTACAGTATTTCATAAGATTTAGCTGATACTTGGCATGGTCTGTTTGAACATGAAATGTTTATGATTTACTCAGTAACTCATAAGAATAAATTATCGGCTTCTTTTATTGCTTGGCTCGTTTGAAGTGCGTTTTATAAATGAGACTATGATTGTAACATTTCACACATTTTGTTTTCTTATTCACATGGATTATTTTTTTTTTATTTCAACAGTGTATTCCTGCGTTATCGTTGCCATGGCAACTGTTGTGACCACAATCACTGGCTGCTCAACCTCTGCGATAGCCACCAACGGTTTTGTACGAGGAGGTGTGTAAGCTCCCAATGCAGAAACACATTTTATGTGACACCACAACACTGTGATGGCCTGTCATCATGAGGCACAGAAATGAAGCTTGACTGTCAAGACATGAACATGGTGTTTTTGGGGTCACTGTGAAATTTCATTTAGTCTGGCACAACTTGGCACCTTTAGGATCTTTCATGTCAGTAAGACACTCTCTGCTGTTCTGTGCGTTTGAATGATGGGCTGGCTGTTCAGCTCTCTTTTGGCATTACATTGTAGTTGTCGTGCCCATGCATTACTTTCTAAGCAATATGAGTATCCACAATTCACTGATTGTAATGTAGACTGTGGTGGGTGTTATCAGGCAATTTATATGTAGTTGTAGGTCAAAAGAGGGCCCTGGTGGTCGAAGCTAAAACTATTAATGTGTGTTTAAAAAAAAAAAGATAAAACAAAAGTGTGACCAAAATTGTGGCCTGTAGATGGAACTTCTGCTGTATTGATTTTTTTTTTTTTTTTTCACTTTTGTTATTTTAATTATGTTTAATTGCTGTACCCCCTACAAAACCTCCACTCCTACACCAATATGTCATCACCTTCATATTTTATTTTAATCACCTAGATTGGTCAGGATATTGCATGAGTTACAGGAGCTGTCTACTAAGGTCATTATGATACTCTCCTTGTAGCTTATGTCTCTTACATTGGCATCCCGATGAGATCACTTTACAGCCCAGGCAATAAAACTTTACAAAAATTACACCATCTCTTTGACAGAGTCACCCCCCCCCCTTCCGTGACGTGATGAGGATATTTTGAAAAGGAAACATATGAAGTGAGGGAAGTGACTTCAATAAGGGATGGGAATTCACTGCCTAAACCATGCATGGTGAAATGTGAGAGCATGTCAGGTCATGGATGAGGCTAGTCAACACTGAGCTAATGTTGAGGTCAGCAGAAGGGCATGAAGTCCTCTAATGCACCTGACTACACAGTTGCCTATTCATCTCTCAGACAAACAAAACACATCTGTGTTTCAGAGTTTAGAGATCAACACTGGTGTTGTTTTTTTAAAAACTTAACATTTTTATTTGAAACTTTACATGAAAACTTTTCTTTAACCTACTCTTGCTTTTGCGGTCTTAATTTGTTCATAGTCCATGTTTGGGTGACATATTTCTGCTAATAGAGAAACACATTCCTATCCTCGGTGGGTTTATTTTCTATGTTTGTGCACAGTACAATGACCACTGTTAAATTGTGATCCTATTAAGACAGACTATGCTCCGTCCTACTCTGTGGAGTCACACACCCTTTAGAGTAAATCTGTTCATTACCTACAATTTGCTCAGATTGTGTGCTTCAGTCAGCTTGTCTGGAATATTCCACAGGTCACGTCAGCTATAATTATTTCCATCTTGCTTCTTCTCACAGTCTGAAGTACATTATCTGCAGAGGCCATACTGAACTGCACCTTGATCTGCTTGGAGGAGAAGGAAAGCACATTGCTCTGTTGTCATGGCATGTGGGAAAATTCAATAGGGTGTTTCAAAATCCCAGCTCTTTTGTCTCAAATGACAAGAGATACACAGTTGTTGTTTTAAGTCTGTAATTGATACAGGACTCTCCCCACGTGTTCAGGACCTTAAGGAAGGAGAAAAACAAAAGTTTTGTTGAAGTTTTTCTTCAGCACGAAACTGAAATGATATCATAGCATGGATATGTATGTTTTCTGAGATTTTGCCATGGGAATTCATTTTCTGCTATGTGCATTAGGTCTTGTATGTGCAGGATCAGTGTCTGTTGCAAACTGAGATGGAAACATAACTGGTATTTCTGCCTCTGACTGTCTAGAAGGGTTTGTTCAAGCTGTGCAAACCCTCACAAAAAAAGCTGACAGAATGGGGAAATTTAAAGAAGTCAGATTTAACAGTTGCTCCATTAAGAACTTTGATTTACCTTCATGCACCCTGGTAACACCTACTCCTTTTGTGGAAAAGCAACAAAGGATGTATTTATCAAACTACAGAGCAAAATGGTAGCATGGTTGCAGGTACACCTCAGTCAATCAGAGTTGATTGAGGTCACATGCCGTGCGTACGGCTTACAGTAATGCCTCCAATCATGGTTGCACATAGCTATTAATTCCACAGAGGCTAATCTTTTTTGGTATTCCAGCAATTTCTCACGTCTCCCCCATTGGACCACGCTCTATATAGAGCATGTCTAAATCTATTTATCAAGTCTGTGCCAAGCCACTATGTTTTAATTTCACAAATGGTTTTCAAAGTTGGCTAAAATGGGTTACTCGAGAAAGGACAGACTTTACTTCCAGCTAAACTAAAACCTAAGATCTGTTAGTTGTAAAACGTGTACTTGGTTCCCCTCCCACATACTAACATTTTTTTTCCATGTCCTCAGGTGGGGCATATTATTTAATATCTCGAAGTTTAGGCCCAGAATTCGGTGGTTCTATTGGTCTTATCTTCGCCTTTGCCAACGCGGTGGCAGTGGCCATGTACGTTGTTGGCTTTGCTGAGACAGTCGTTGAACTTCTTGGAGTAAGGAACACGATTCCAGTTATTCCCTTGGCTATTCCAAGACTGTGCACTGTAACTCTTTTAAAGAATCTGCTGTCTTCTTTTTTCTTAGACTGCAAATCTTGTCATGTTGGATCCTATCAACGATGTCAGAATCATTGGAACAATCACTGTTCTTATCCTCCTTGGAATCTCAGTGGCAGGCATGGAGTGGGAGGCAAAGGTGAGAAACTTGATTGCAATTTGTTTTTGTTCTCCTGGTTACCATACATGCACCAGAAAAGTATATGTGGGAAACATTTGATTGTTTTTTCATTGTTACAGGCTCAGATCTTCCTCTTGGTTATCTTGATCAGTGCCATCTTCAACTACTTCATTGGCACATTCATCCCATTCGAGTCAAAAGAAAAATATGGGTTCTTTGGCTATGATGGTACAAATAAGAGATTTTAGTGCACATGTTGATATTAGTTTTCTAAGAGATTTTCTGTTTTTAAATGCCTTTGACATTTACTTCTGTCCCTTCTTCAGGTGGCATCATGTGGGAAAATTTAGGTCCAGACTTCCGAGGAGAGACATTTTTCTCCATGTTCTCGATCTTCTTCCCTGCAGCCACTGGCATTCTCGCTGGTGCCAACATCTCAGGCGATCTTGCAGTAAGTTGTGCAGAATATTGGTGATGAAAAATGTGATAATTGTAGCCAAACAACTGGTTATATATTTGCATTCTTTCTTTGTTTTTAAGGATCCTCAAATGGCAATCCCAAGGGGAACACTTCTGGCTATTCTTATCACAGGCCTAGTCTACATGGGTGTTGCTGTCTCTGCAGGTAAACAGTGTTCATTAGTCATAAATTCTGTTCATGTTTTCTCTTGTACAGGCTTTGTCATTTTCAACTTGATCTATGTTTTTCTCTCTTCTTTTGCAAGGTGCCTGTATTGTGAGAGATGCCACTGGTGTTGAGCACAATGGCACTCTGAGTGCAGACCTCACAAACTGCACCGGTGCTGCCTGTAGATTTGGTTACGACTTCTCCTCCTGCAGGCCAGTTAATGAAGAAAAGAGCTCTTGCTTATATGGGCTCCACAACAATTTTCAAGTAAGTTTATTAACAAATTGGAAGTGGTACCAGGAGATGTGCTGTATGAAGAGTTAACTTGAACTTAAGCCCATTTTCTTCTCTCTTTTTCTCTCAAGATTATGAGTGTGGTGTCAGGTTTCAGTCCCCTCATCACCGCAGGAATTTTCTCCGCAACACTCTCTTCAGCCCTGGCCTCATTGGTCAGCGCCCCTAAAGTGTTCCAGGTAGGCGTTTTCTCTCATTTCTGCTAGACCTCATATTCTTTGAAAGGTTTTATATTCTTCAGTTATTTAACTACAGTTTTTATGACCTATTTTTATGATTTCTGGCATGGATATATTTTTGGAAATAAAGCAATGTTATGAGAATATGGTTTGGCCTGATATTTATTTAGTATAAATTGGTCTGACTTTACCCTTATCACACCAGTAAGCTATCAGTAGTAAAACTTGGTGTAAGTGAACATGGTTTCAAAATGCTCTGCTGTACTGGGATCAGTATAGAGTTCTACATGACAGTCAAAGTCACCTGTCCTGTGGTTTGAAATAGACACAGTTGTGTCAGTTAGTTAGATTAGTAATCTGAAACACCTGCATATGCTTATATAGTTTATGCCTAATAAAAACAAATGGAAAATTTCCATTTGGGCTTTTATGTATGTTGGGAAATATGTGTACACCTGATCTACTACAGGTAAAAAAGTGTGTAATCAGTTGCAGTTCCTTTTCACAGAGAGACTTTTGGAGTGTTACTTTCTTTTATTGATAAATTAGTTTATTAATAGTGAAAAATAAAGATTGTTGCCCTATGTCTTACTAAGCTTAAAACTTTTTTCAGTGTGCTATACAATAAAGAATTTAAACAGGTTGCTGTGCTTATACTTTTGTCTTGCATCTTTTTTTTATGTCTTCTGTTTTTAGGCTTTATGTAAAGACAACATTTATCCTGGCATTGCCAGTTTTGGTAGAGGCTACGGCAAGAACAATGAACCCCTGCGTGGCTACTTACTCACTTTTGGCATTGCCCTGGCCTTTATCCTTATTGGTATGCAGACATTTACCAACACAAAATACATAATTCAGTCTTATGTTTAAGTACAACTTTTAAAAACTGTGTTTTCTTTTTCCAGCGGAATTGAACACCATTGCTCCAATCATTTCCAACTTCTTCTTGGCCTCTTATGCCCTGATAAATTTTTCTGTGTTTCATGCCTCTTTGGCCAACTCTCCTGGTAAGGCTGACTTTTGATTATAAATATTAAGTCATATTGTTACATTAGATAATTCCACTAGGTTTTAGATTATTTCACTTACTTTTTTGCAGTGAAAATGCTTTAAATTCATGAATGAGTTAAATTGAATTGAATATGATGTGGGTAATATAGTTGTACTGTAACATGGATATTATGTAATATGGAGAGCAACGCAAGTGATGTTTAAGTGATTCTCTTACTGTCCACTGACTTAAAATGAACTTTTATGCAGTAAACCTCCATCAAATCTAAAAATGAGCAGTAACATCAGAAATAAAATAAGTTACTTTTAATTAATCTCTTAAAGTGTATCTAAAGTTTATCCCAGTGTAGTAAGAATTACAGTTTATCCTTCATATGTTGCCAGCAGATTTTCTAGATTATGTATTCTGCATCTGAAAACTAAGAATGCAGTAACTTTATGAATAGACATATTTCAAATCATAAATCAGTCATGGTTAATATTGGACCTTTCTGAAGACAAACTATTATTTATTGTACAACTACTCTTAATATGTAGTTTCAGAATGTTACTTTTTTTATTACACTTGGTTTTACTATAATGTCCTTTTATACATGATGTATGTATCATATGTCCCTATTTTGACAAAAACAGGTTGTTTGCTACAGTTAGTTTTGTAATGCTTGTCCATCTTTACTAATGGCCCAATAAGAATTGATTGTGATTTTGATTTTAGGACAGAACCACTTTGTAAAATTATGTTACTTAATACATGTTTAAAATATAATCACTGGAGAAAACATGATCTTATAAAGATTTCACCAGAGTATCACATTTGAAAAGATTTAATAAATAAAGCCTTTAGATATGGGCTACCTTTTAATCTCACGTCCCTTGTAAAATGTCATTGGTCTGTAGATCATTAAGCGGAAGAGCTCAGTTTGATGCACATCATTTATTTGACATTTCTGTCAATGAGTATTCACTCTGCTTTCATAAAATGAAATGTGTTAACCTCGCATATGTGTTGTCATTAATTTATTTCAGTATTAAGAAATGATCACCGTGTGTTTTTGAAATGCTTAGATTTTAGCTTGGGCAATGTATGATCATATAATAAAATTAAGTATGTATGTTTCAAGCACATGCATGTTTTAAGCACACATTTATTCTTTGTGTAAAGAGGTATGTTCTCTCTTCAATACCAAAGCTCTAGAAGACTACCAGGTAGATATCCTCAGTGTAATTTTGATGTGCATAATGTTCACACATACAATTTCATGCACATAAAGGGTACTTTTTTTTTTTTTTTTTTCTTCCCACCTGATGCAGCATTTGTTTGAGAACTCAGACTAGCACTGTCAGTCAAACTGCTTGCTTTTTTGGACAGTGATATGTACCCTTTATGTCATGTACCTTTTAATAGTTTCACAATGTAAACAGTTCCACTGTTAAATTACTTGACCTCACTAAAATCCCATTAGTCTAGTACTACTTGTCTGTTGAAGATGCCCTCTAGTTACTGTAACCTCTTTCATATGTATCCGCTAACTCGCTAACTCATTTTAATCCAAGTCTATATCCATGCTAAACTGTGATGCTACTACATTCGATTATCATAGTATATTGATGCATTTGGGCAAAGAGGATACAGGGAGCCACAATATATCCAAAATATGTCAAATATTTACTGTGTATACATCTTGGTAAGAATCTTTTCTCTCAGAGGCTAGACTATGAGAAGTCAAACTTACTGTTTAAAAGGTGTAGTAGTTATGTATTTTAGTACATATTGTAATTCTGTAAGAAGTAGTACAGAAGATGCTTTTTGGGGAAACGGTGGGCTAATAGTAACATTTTTACTTGATGATAGTATACATATCCTGTAGCAGATTCCTGGTCATTCAGAAGATTTGATTAGTTTTAGTAATTTAGGGCCCATATCCATTGTTCAGTCTCTGAATGTTGATGACTGCATGTATTGGGCAGGATGGAGACCCAGCTTCAAGTACTACAACATGTGGGTGTCCCTTGCTGGAGCAGTGCTCTGTTGTGTGGTCATGTTCGTTATCAACTGGTGGGCAGCCCTGTTTACCAACGTCATCGTCTTGTCTCTCTACATTTATGTCAGCTACAAGAAACCTGGTAAGATTAACTTCAGCCCTGCTTTGTAATCAGTGTCTAAGGTGTTACCTGTAGGCAGTATGAAATTTGCTGTTCGCGTGTTTATTATTTCTGCAATACTGGTTTTGCTATTGTGAGAATAAAACCACCCACAGAGAGACAAGTCTTAGACATTCTCGGGATGTTTACATGAGGGAAGCCATTTGCATCATCCAAAAAATAATTTTGGTCAAAAATAATGCAAATTAGTCACAAAAGATTTGACCGTGACCTTTTTTTTTTTTTCTCCAGTTGCCTGAGCCAGCTTCTCTTTTATTTCATTCACTGTTTTGAAGCTTGAGCCACAAAACTTAAAAAAAAAAAAAAAAAACTCATCCTATGTCCATTTGCATAGGTTTTTTTTTTTTAAGCTCATGCACATCCCTTTAGTCCTCCCTGTATCGGTTTCCCCATAAACAAAGATATTTTTATTTACTTAGGTTTTAAATAAGCATGGGTTTATTTATAAAATAAACATAGGTTTATTTTCATACACCTCACGTGCAAGAACCACCAAAGTAAATCTGCATAATAGGGTTTTAATAATATAATAAAAACCATGAAAGATTCAGCTGTTGACCCAAAATGCATTGTTCATTCTTTTTTCATATTACTTCCTGAATTTTGTGGCTAGGGACATCAGACTATAAATATTCAGTTGTTTACCCAAAGCACTTTTGTCTTATTTGTACTGATATTGTTATTCCTTAAATGTATAAGCTAAATGCTTTAAAACATGGTATAAAGATTCACAAACCTTAGAACCCTTCGAATTTTCAAGCTAGAACTTGAAATAAAAAAAAATTAGTTCTAGCTGAATTCCATTGCAGTACTCATCTGCAGTATGTGACTTATCTTTTTTCAACCCTCTATCCTGCCGTAAAACCCACTGATTTCACTTGAATTTAAGAGCTATATTGCACATATTTGGTGGAAACGATCCTAAATATTGCAAATTTGCATCAGTCATTATGCAGTATAGACAGTGTGGTGTTTTGTTCCATGTTGTTCAGTTCTGTGGCCTGTGCAGCATCATCCTCGGTGCGTTTCAGAACGGCAGCAGTACAATTATTGCATATCCCTGTGGAATGAATATCCCTATCCATTTTCTCAGCCTTAATCACCATTTCATTCATGTTCTGTCCTGCTGCTGAATTGGGTCAGTTTAGAGAGTTATGCATAATGAAGATGGGACAAGCACAAGGTGCCAAGCTATTGTCTTTTCTGACTTTAATGTCCATTTTGATAAGCATCACCACTGACACAAACACAGGATTTGTGTCTTGTTATTGATGCTTCTAGCTCTTTTTTTTTTCTGCTGATGGATATGGCCTTGTGTTATGAAAGAGTGAGGATTTGCATCTCAGTGCAGAACCACTTTACTTTCTCACACACACTTGCACACACTGCAGTGGTTGTGTCCTATTTCTGGTTGGAGTTGCAGTCAAGGCTTCCATGGAGAACATTTCCTTAAACAACAAGCCTTAAAATGTAATGATGTTTTTTTGGAGTACCTAGACAGGCATATGGGCTTTATCTATCTAGGTGGAGGTGGTATTGGTGGTGTTAAAAATTTTTGGACTCCAGTCCTTTTCGTAAAACGTATTTATGCCAGCTAGTTACATTAAAATATTGGAAGACTGTTGATGGTTGCTAAAGTGTTGCTTAGATGTTGTTCAGCAGTTGCTATGGCATCTAGATTGTTGCTAAGGTGTTGCTAGGTGGTTGCTGTGCTATTAAATACACTGCTACTTTAAATCTGCTGCTTCCTTAAGTTCACTGCTACCTAAGTGCTGGGTATCCACTGTTATGTTTAATCCAGTGGTATCTTAAATCCACTGCTACCTCAGATCTCCTACCCACATCCACTGGTGCCTTAAATTCATTGCTACACTAAATCTTCTGCTACCTCAAATCTCCTGCTTCCTTAAATCCACAACCACCTTAGATCCACTTAATGTGTGTACAATTTAAAAAAAAAATTGCATTAGATTGCATTAGCCATTTATTGTGTTAAAAGGGGTATTATTATTGAGACGGCCTTTCATCTCATTTTATCTGACTGCTCTTTAGACACGACACAGCACAAGCCACAGATGTAAATCTTAAACTACATTAAATTTAAGAGATGAGATGAATACTTTTCAGCTGCCACTTTAAAAGGCAAGTTGTGATGCAATTTATAGTGTTTCTCCTAGGTGTTTCTATGGTAATGGCACAGTCTAAGCTGTCTCTAATGTTAAATATGTCATGCCTGTGCTTTCTGTGGAGCTGGGCTCTGCCGTTGTGCAGAGTAATGGTGGAGGAAAAGGAGCTGAGTATGTGTGCAGGACAGGAGGTTTGCAGACAGCCTGGACCACGTGCTGTGCTAGTCTGAGGGTCTGCAGCCCTCTGGGTCACTGGCATGCTGGGGCCACAGATGCTGAGAACACCCATGCAGCGTGTGTGTACACACGTGTGGATTCCATGCGTGTGTGTGTGTGTGTGTGTGTGTGTGTGTGTGTGTGCGCGTGTGGTCTTAGTCAGTGTAAAGGTCATTTATATAAATGAACTTGTATACACACTGCCAAGTAAATGTTAATATGGGTTATTAGGGCACAGGTGTCTTGGTTACTAAAGTGTTTTAAATTAAATATGCTCTGTTTGCAGATGTGAACTGGGGTTCGTCCACCCAGGCGCTGACCTACCAGCAGGCCCTGACACACAGCCTGCAGCTCTGTGGAGTCGCAGACCATGTGAAAACTTTCAGGTAGAAAGATGCTGATTGTCTCCATTTAATCTCGTCTTTATTTTATTTTTGTTAAACATCATCATCTCCATTATAATTAATGCATAGCATCAGACTCAGTGTATTTTTCATATATAATAATTGTGCTTCTGTGACACGTTTTCTTAAGTTTTGAGATTTGAAAATAGAGACTTGTTTTATAAGATTTCATGAGGTCGCTCAGATCTATGTTTTGTGAATCTCATTTTTATAATCTGTTTTCCCAAAGGATAAGTTAATATATAATGTCTTTGTAATGTTTTTCTGACCAAACAAGTAAATATAATATGATTGGATTTCAATGGAATCAAGACAAGTGCAAAAAATATTGTCAGCTTTGAATGGCTTCTAGTGCTTTATTTAGTTTGAAAATCTACTCACACAGCACATTTTTCTTGCATTAAATGCATTTTACTGTAAAATAAAGAGCAAACCATTTTAGGATTTATGTCATACTCAGAAACTTGACTCTGCGAATCTGTAGATATTTTGTCTAGCATGACATCCCCATGAGAGTGTTATGTAAGCAAGACCACCTGGGACAGTGAGGCATACTACATCTTTTAAACTCGATTCTGTGTTCCTGTCTGTTCTTGAGTGCCCTATAGGACTGGAGATAGATAGATAGTCTAACAGACTGATTTGTAGACAAAGCCCAAGCCCAATATATTTCCTCGCTACTAAATATTCCACAGTCAACCGTCAGTGGTATTATAACAAAGTGGAAGCGATTGGGAATGATAGTAACTCTGTCACGAAGTGACAGGCCGTGTAAAATGACAGAGGGGTCAGCGGATGCTGAGGCGCAAAGTTCGCAGAGATCGCAAACCTTCTGCAAAGTCATTCGCTACAGACCTCCAAACTTCATGTGGCCTTCAGATTAGCTCAAGAACAGTATAGAGAGCTTCATGGAATACGTTTCCAAGGCCGAGCAGCTGCATCCAAAGCGTTGAATGCAGTGGTGTAAAGTGCAGCCACTGGATTCAGAGCAGTGGAAATGTGTTCTCTGGAGTGACGAATCACGCTCCACGGTCCACAGTCCGATGGATGACTCTGGGTTTGGTGGTTGCCAGGACAGAGGTAATTGTCTGACTGCATTGTGCCAAGTGTAAAGTTTGGTGGAGGGGGGTTTATGGTGTGGGGTTGATTTTCAGGAGTTGGTCTTGGCCCCGTAGTTTCAGTAAAAGGAACTCTTAATGCTTCACCAGACCAAGAATTTTGAAAAGATTTTGGACAATTTTATGCTCCCAACTTTGTGGGAACAGTTTGGGGATGGCCTCTTTCTGTTCCAACATGACTGCACATCAGTGCACAAAGTAAAGTCCATAAAGACATGTATGAACGAGTTTGGTGTGGAACAACTTGACTGGCCTGCACAGAGTCCTGACCTCAACCCGATAGTACACCTTTGGGATAAATTAGAGTGGAGACTGTGAGCCTGGTCTTCTCGTTCAACATTGGTGTCTGACCTCACAAATGTGCTTCTGGAAGAATGGCTAAAAATTCTTGTGAACACACTCCTAAACCATGTGGAAAGGCTTCCCAGATGAGTTGGAGCTGTTATAGCTGCAAAGGGTGGACCAACATTATATTAAAATAATAAAATCAAGCACCTAGGTATGCAGTCTGCCTTTAAAAACATTTGTGAGTGAATGGGTCATTCTGTTAATTAGAGCTCACTGAATTCAAGCATGGTACTGTAATAGTATGCCACCATTGCATCAAGTCACTGTGCAAAATTCCTTCCATCCAAGATTCTACAATCAACTGTGAGGTGGTATTATTGAAAACTGGAAGTGTTTAGAGACCACAGCAACTCGGCCACAAAGTGGCAGACCATATACAGTTACAAAGTGCTGGGGTATATAGTGCATAAGTCACCAACACCCTGCTATATCTATAACTGCAAAGTTCAAAATTTCCTCTGGCCATTAACATCAGCACAGAAACTGTGCGCCAGGAACTTTGACATGGGTTTCCATGGCTGAACAGCTGCAGGCGAGCCTTACATCATCAAGCATAATGCCAAGCGTTGAATAGAGTGGTGTAAAGCATGCTGCCGCTGGTGCAGTGGAGCTGTATTCTGTGGAGTGACGAATCTCATCTGGCAGTCTGATGGATGAGTGCCAAGTTTGGTAGAGGAGGGATAGTGCTATTGGGTTGTTTTTCAGGGGTTGGCCTAGGCCCCATATTTCAAGTGAAGGGAAATCTTAAAGTTTCAGTGGAACAAGACATTTTGGACAATTTGATGCTTCTGACTTTGTGGGAACAGTTTGGGGCCCTTTTCTGTTCCAGTATGCCTGAGCCCCTGTGCACAAAGCAAGGGCCATAAAACATAGCTGGGTAAGTTTGGTGTGGAAGAGCTTGACTGGCCCATACAGAGTCCTGACCTCAACCCCACTGGGCACCTTGAACTAGAACAGAAATTGTGAGCCAGGCCCTCTTGTCCAACATCAGTGTCTGACCTCACAAATGCTCTTCTGGGTGAATGCAAAAAGTTTCACAGACTGGCTTCAAAAACTTGTGGAAAGCTTCCCAGAAGTGTTATGGATGCTGTTATAGCTGCAAAGAGGGGACCAACTCCATAGTAATGCCTGTGGATTTAGAGTAGGATGTCATAAAAGCTCCTGTAGGTGTTCCAGTACTTCTGTCCATATAGTATGTGTGTATGTATGTATGTATGTATGTATATGTGTGTTTGTATGTATGTATAGGTATAATAAGGTATAAGAGCCTATTTAAAAAAAAAAAAAAGAAAGTGTAAAAGCACATTATATTTGATTATTTTAGTCTCATTAACACCAGGCAAATATGCAACTTGCAGGAACTGTAGGAGCTGAAATGGAGGAAACTGTAACCAGAATGTGGCCTCTTAGATTTCCCATGGCAAATAGCCCATGGGGGATTAGGGAGTGTCTGATTAATACCTTGATAATCAAACGAGTTACTACCATTGCCTCGCTCTAATCCCTTTTTCTTAGCATATTTGCTTTGAAGTACCTTAATCTGAACTTCTCGTGTTCTATTCCTGACCAGAGAGATGATCTATCCAACTCATTTGAAGATAGGACTGTCTATGGAGGTTATTAGTTGCAATACATGTAGTTTTAACCTTTGTGTTCACATTATTTTACAGGGTGCCTGTGGATCCTTAAAAGTCTCATAAAGGCTTAAAATGGATTTATTCTTATGATTTAGCTGTATTAATCTTGGGGATGTCTGATCCTGGCCTATTTTCTTGGATCAGATATTGACTAAAGAAAGCACAATCCACTTAGTCCTTTTTTGTTTTTGCATTCTATTTACTCTGATGTTGTCAAACAGACATTATGCACAACCGTGAGGCACAACAAAGCATGAAACAAATCCTCTAAATGTCTGTATTTAAAACTTCTAATATCTGCAGCACTGGTATTTCCACTGTTTTCCACATTTTCCACTTGATTGTACAGCGTAGAATGAAATCTCCTAATGACCTCTTACACACTCAGGATCAAGTCACCTCTTTGCTTTTTTACAGGCCGCAGTGTTTGGTGATGACGGGGGCACCTAACTCTCGCCCGGCTCTCCTCAATCTTGTCCATGCCTTTACTAAGAATGTTGGCCTGATGGTCTGTGGCCATGTGCGCATTGTGAGTTCTTGACCACACTCCACTGACACCAAATCTATTCAGTACATCACACTTGTCTGAACTACCAAGATTGTTATTTCAGCTGCCACTTTAAAGATTTATTTTAGGGCCCCCAGATGGTGCAGCTGGCTGAGTAGTTGTCCATCTCAGGGACTTTAGTTTGGTTCCCGATGTTGCCACAGCCATCTATGGCCTCCTGGAGTTCTAACTCTGAGCTTGGGAGTCCAAGAGAGCACAGCTAGACCTACTTTTTGATCAGGAAACCTAGCTTAGTTTCTCCCTCCTGTCAGTTTGCAGTGGCGTTGCCCAATTGAATCTTTATTTAGAGTTACTGCATAGTGTTCACTTTCTGGTTAAAATGACTGGGTTCCCATGTCTCATAAGAAGTATGTACTTGCCTTCACTCTTCCAGACAGGGGTGATTGAGAAATCTGAAAAAAACATTTGGTCTTTCATTTATCCGGTCTTCATTTAAACAATGTTGATAGAAAAAGGAGACATCATTTTACAATTGACACCTAAACGTAACATTTATGTCATCCTTAATATAATTTAAATAAACAGAAATGCAATTTTCTTGTGTGGAAAAAGTGAGCACCTTTGCGTCAAACTGAAACTCAGGTCCACCAGATTAGGTGCTAATGATAGTATCTAACAGTGTTCCTATCTTGGAGAAACCTGTTTTCTTTACACTTCAGGTATATGGTCAGGTTTGCTTTTTTGTTATTGGAGTTTGGGTGTCATCATACCTAGTTCAGAAGAGCTCTCTGGGACCTTGAAAACGAAGATTGTGGGTGCTGAGTCTGGGAACGGGTTTGTGATACGTTTCCAAAATATTAAAAAAATCGATCCTTCCACTGTCTAGAAGATCATGTTCAAGTGAAAAAGATTTAAAACCACTGCCAAAATGTCCAGGTCAGGCTTCTTCAGCAAATTTAACCCAAGAGCAGACTAAAAGAACCCCACAACTTCATCACAGTATCTGCAAATAGCTCTTGCCACTGTATATGTTAAATTGCATGCATTTACCAATACATTGCGACTGCACAGATTGAAATGCTGTGGGATTTGAAACAGGCTGTACATGCAAGAAGCCACTCAAGCACTGACCAAGACCAAGGAACACAAAAGGCAGGTCCGAGATACTGTTGTGGAGAAGTTTAAAGCCGGATTTGGATACCAAAAGATTTCCCAAGCTTTAAACATCTCAAGGAGCACTGTGCAAGCGATCATATTGAAATGGAAGGAGTATCAGATCACTGCAAATCTACCAAGACCCGGCCGTCCCTCTAAACCTTCATCTCAAACAAGGAGAAGACTGCTCAGAGATGCAGCCAAGAGGCCCATGATCACTCTGGATGAACTGCAGAGATCTACAGCCAAGATGGGAGTCTATGTCCATAGGACAACAATCAGTCGTACACTGCACAAATCTGGCCTTTATGGAAGAGTGGCAAGAAGAAAGCCATTTCTCAAAGATATCCATAAAAAGTCTCGTTTAAAGTTTGCCACAAGCCACCTGGGAGACACACCAAACGTGGAAGAAGGTGCTCTGGTCAGATGAAACCAAAATCGAACTTTTTGGCCACAATGCAAAATGTTATGTTTGGCGTAAAAGCAATACAGCTCATCACCCTGAACACACCATCCCCACTGTCAAACATGGTGGTGGCAGCATCATGGTTTGGGCCTGCTTTTCTTCAGCAGGGACAGGGAAGATGGTTATAATTGATGGGAAGATGGATGGAGCCAAATACAGGACCATTCTGGAAGAAAACCTGTTGGAGTCTGCAAAAGACCTGAGACTGGGACGGAGATTTATCTTCCAACAAGACAATGATCCAATACATAAAGCAAAATCTACAATTGGAATGGTTCACAAATAAACGTATCCAGGTGTTAGAATGGCCAAGTCAAAGTCCAGACCTGAATCCAATCGAGAATCTGTGGAAAGAGCTGAAAACTGCTGTTCACAAACGTTCTCCATCCAACTTCACTGAGCTTGAGCTGTTTTGCAAGGAAGAATGGGCAAAAATCTCAGTCTCTCGATGTGCAAAACTGATAGACATACCCCAAGCGACTTGCAGCTGTAATCGCAGCAAAAGGTGGCGCTACAAAGTATTAACGCAAGGGGGCCGAATAATATTGCACGCCCCAATTATCAGTTTTTTTAAATATTCAAATTCAGTTTAAAATATCCAATAAATTCTATAAATAAGTTCTACTTCACGATTGTGTCCCACTTGTTGATTCTTCACAAAAAATTACAATTTCATATCTTTGTTTGAAGCCTGAAATGTGGCAAAAGGTTGAAAAGTTCAAGGGGGGCAAATACTTTTGCAAGGCACTGTATGTAAATTTGAACTGTTTAGCACAGTAGCTTCTTGTTTTCTAGATTATTTACACATTGAAGTAGCCCTACCTGGAGCAATAGCAAAAGTTTCCAGTCCATTATGCCAGTTTTGGAGATGTAATAGTTTTTAATGTGAAAAGCACTTTACAGCGGCTCCCCTGCCAGGCCACACCACAGTAATCAAAAGCACATTGTCTGGATCCAAGTTCCATTAAGTCCCCACAACTGGACCTGAAGGAGCACAGTAACCTTACATTGGCTTTCACCGCATATTCCATTACTAAACCAAAAACTGGAGAAACTGACCATTTTCCTGGCATGCAGTGGTTCTCTTTCCCAGACCTTTAATATTGGCGATCAAGACACAATGATCAGACATCATAAATGCACTTTTGTGGATATGAATGATTCCTATTTATGCTTTGGTGAATAATTCTAAAACACTTGTTGTGCATGGATTGTTCAGCTGCAGAGAACATCGCTCTGTCTTCTTAACAAACTTTTTCCTGTTCTTGTCATCAGAGCTCTCGTAGGCCAAACTTTAAGGAGCTAAACAGTGATTTGGTACGCTACCAGCGCTGGCTTCTCAACAACAACTCCAAAGCTTTTTACACACCTGTGGTCGCCGAGGACCTCCGCCAGGGCACCCAGTACCTTCTGCAGGTGGGTGTGTTTTATTTTCAGTACTTCATGTTTTTGGGTGAAATTAATTAATTTATAAAGTATATTTTGATAACTGTGATTTGGGTAAGCATATCTGTTTAGGCACCATTGTGTGCAGGCTCCAGGCTAACATGACTTTCTGTCTGTTAGGCTTCTGGCCTTGGAAGACTGAAGCCAAACACACTAGTTCTTGGCTTCAAAAATGACTGGAGCAACGGTGATATGAAGGATACAGAAATCTACATGAATATGATACAGTGAGTAAGGGTACTTCCTTAGCATTTCAAACGCCAACAGTTTCAAAGGCAAATAGGAATAAAATGTAACAGTGATGCATAGCCATGACATTCTTTGGCTGAAAACAAACTTCAGGGCATGCTGGGTTGAAAACCTTTTTGATTCTTTTGTAACAGTGTTCTGCATGCTGTGCATTTTCAAATGTTTCCAAACCGGTGGTGGACAAGTTCATGGGTGTTGCATACCTGAGAAATGATTACAAATCGCTAATATACCTCATAAAAAAAAAATTTCCACATGGTCAACATTTTCATTGTTGATTTGCTGCCACTTTGTTCGTACTGGTTGAACACGTCTGCACCGGCAGCATTTTTATAATAGTCTAGATAATGATGACCGGATAATAGTCACAATCATACATAATGGTCATTGTTGTATGATACATATCAGAGAGAGATCTATTTGCTCTACTTGCTCATCTAATAATGAGCCTTGTGCTTTAATAATTAATTAACTTGCAAATGAGTACCATACTGCTTAAGGAATGCATAGTACCTAGCAGTATTTCTTGTACACCATTACGTAAAAATTAGTTCTCTTTCGTGAATGTGTTTACAATGCTGTAGGCCCCTCTTTGAGCCATGTGCACATTCTGTCCCCTCCATCACTGTAACATGTGCTTGAGCTTGTTTGTTTGTGTGTTTTAGCCTAAGTATTTACAGTAATCGTTTGGACCTGGAGGAAAAGCACCGTTTTAATGTAAACGTGTCACAGATCAATCCGTTAGTCTCACGGGAGGATGTCTGACATCAAACATTTGTTTATTTGTGTTTATTTGTATGTTTTAGTGATGCCTTTGACTTCCAGTATGGCGTTGTCATTCTCAGACTGCGAGAAGGGCTTGATATTTCCCACATTCAAGGCCAAGGTACAGTGCAGGACCTACCATGTGTTTTAATATTGCTGCCATTGTTGCCAGTTAGATGTTTACCTTGTGAAACCTGCAGTTGCCTGCTCTAAAAATGAATGACTCTTTCCAGCTGAAGGATCACTGTTTGCTGTACCTTCTCAGCACTATAAACATGTTATTTGCTTGTCTATTTTTATGAAAGCTAATCCGTAAATTGTCCGTTGAGTGTGCTCTTAAAGCACAGGGCACACCTTGTGCTCAAAAACTAACAGTTTGTAAACTAAGTGTGCCATTCTGGCCTGAAGTAGGAATTAAGAAATTAAGGGTTTGACTTTAAAGCAACAGGACTTCTATGTTTAGGCAAAATAAATTGTCCTTGTAATGGAGCTGATTTCCCTAAACAGGAAACTCTACTTATGCTAAATTCCATTTGAACTTGTCTTGATCTCATGGTTTTGCACAGGAATGAACACAAAACCTGGCACATAACTTCATCATTTTTGTGTCTCCAAAGATGATACTTCAGCCATGAAGGATGTTGTGGTGTCTATTGACATGAGCAAAGACTCGGACGGTGACTCATCCAAGCTTTCATCCAAAGCAACAAGTGTTCAGAACAGTCCAGCTGTCCAAAAAGGTGAGCATTTTCTTAGTTTTAATGAAGTTTAGTTTGTTGTTGACGTTTTGTTGTCCATTGACCATTATATTGAAGTTTTTTAATACAAGACTAAAACTTGCACTCTAAGAATTCCCTACACTCTTAAAAGGCTCATATGGAAAAGAAAAGAAAGGAAAAGCTGTCTGTTGCGTGGATTTCATCTCCTTTTTTCGTGTCAGTTCTTTCTTGAATTCTATGAATGCTACTTTTTAGTAGATCTTTAAGTGCTCACACAGGAACTGTTGTGACATGCTCCTGTGATCTTGATCATCCCACTGGGACCTTATGCTCCAATCAGTACCACACTTCACGTTCGATACACACACACACCAGATGTCCTTGCTTGTGCTTATGAAGAGTTCCCAAGATGTCTACCCCCACAGCTGTGTGACAAATAAACAGGGACGTTATTCCCACAAACGGGAAACAGTTACGCTGGGAACAGGGCAGAACCAGAGTGTTTACATGACACTTGACAATACTTGGTGTCCAGTAAGCTGAGAGAATATTCTTCCACAACTACATGGAGTTGCACAGGGGGCAGTCTTGCAAGACTGTCTGCAGAGAGGCTGGTGCTTTTCACCACAAAGTGTGGACAAGAAGCACCTACCTTGTTAAAAAGAGGCCCAAGATATTAACTTTACAAAAAAAGGAAAAAACATATTTTACTTTTAATGTAAGTCAGTGGAACCAGACTTTTTGTCTAAGTAACTTTGTGCCACTTTTTTGGTCCATTGTCCATGCAATTTACATGCAATGTAAATGTGCTTCACAGAAGTGCAAACACACATGAAGATAGCCAGTCACGCTAGTTGTGGCCAGGTTTGTGTGCCAAAGTTTTAATGGTCATATAGCCTCGGAAGCTGCACAGAACATCTGGAAATGGAGCGTCTGAGACTACACATAATGACCCTGTGTGTGGAGAGAGAAAAAAAGCCAGTTCTCACAAGCTTCCAAGTAACCATTTTAAAGAATTCCCTCAGAAACTTTGTCTGATTGGACATTGCACAGATACTAACAAATTGCACACCTAACCTGCTCCAGGGCAGGGCGAGTTCAAGATTTCTGATTATGAACAGCTATGGGACCAGTTGGGGTGAGCCTCTAAATATGGACTGGCCCCTGTGCCCCAAGCCCTGGTTAGGAGCATATTTATATGTTGGATATAAAGAAGAGCATAAAGAAGATATCTAAAAAAAAAATAAAAAAAATAAAAAAAGGTGCCATCATATTAAAAGAGCTATTTGACTCTGAATTATGGTAAAGGAATTTGAGTGATGTCTGTCAGATGGACTCCCAAATATGCCTTCCTTTATCCTAGGGGGTTATGGAAGAGGAGGCCATGTGTATTTTCTTATGGTGTGATTTTGTCCATCTGTCTGTTGGGACTGCTCACTTTCTGGTTGTATGCGTATGTTTTTTTGAGTAGTGTATGTTGTTTTGAACTAAAGGATCATGTTTCCCTAAGAGACTTGATGCGATTGGTATTAAGCATGTGTGTTTTCCCCCCCCCACAGAGAACAGTTTGTTTCATTTGGAGCCATTTCTAATTCAATGTTAACAGAACAGACTTCTCATTGTACCTCACTGTTGACGCATGTGTTTCCCATCACAACAGCAGCGAGCATTAACCTTCCTCTGTTTTCTCCCCTTTCCTTTCTGAATTTCATCTAGATGATGAGGATGACGGCAAAGCACCTACACAACCCCTGTTGAAAAAAGGCAGGCAGTCCATCTTGTGTGTCTCTCTCTCTCTCTCTCTCTCTCTCTCTCTCTCTCTCTCTCTCTCTCTCTCTCTCTCTCTCTCTCTCTCTCTCTCTCTCTCTCTCTCTCTCTCTCTCTCTCTCTCTCTCTCTCTCTCTCTCTCTCTCTCTCTCTGTATTCCCTCTACACTGAACTGTCATCTAAAAATAACTATTCTCTTTCTTCAGTTTTCATGTGTTTTTTTTTTTTTCTGCTGGCTTCCTTCTAAACCTCTCCCCATGGCTTCCTGTGGCCTCAAGCCTACCTGTGTGGTACTGTGTGCTTCATCATGACTTGAGAATCTGTCTTCTTCACTCTAGTTGTGTGTGGGTGTGTATGGGTGTTTGTGTGCTCTGATGATGTGCCTTTCTTTCTTCTGTTTTTCTCCTGGACTCCTCCTTCTGCTGCGTCTAGTGGATAGAATGCTCTGCAGTAGTATTGTATCTAATGTGATATGTTGCCAATTGTAATGGTTGCTAAATAGAACTATATGCATTAATTTGGTGGGGTGTATCTTCCTCTTTTTTTCTTGGCTTACATTCAAAGGGCTTTTCAGGGATCTCATTGTCTTTGACTCTGGATAAAACTAAAACCTCAAGATAAAACCTTTTGAATTTTTCTCTGTGCTGTTTGATATGCACCACCCTGCAGTCAGACTTAAATATGGCAAAGTAGCTTTGTGTGCCATCTTTCCTTACTGAAGTGCTTTCCTAAAGTATGTGTGTGCGGCTGTGTGTGTGTTCTTAGATAAAAGCAGTCCAACTATGCCACTGAATGTAGCCGATCAGAAGCTGTTGGAGGCCAGTCAGCAATTTCAGAAGAAGCAAGGCAAAGGCACAGTGGATGTCTGGTGGTTGTTTGATGATGGCGGTATGTTGCGACTTCCTAAATGTTTCTTCCATCAAGCAGTTTAACATTAGCTGCATTTCCCTCGACTTTCTGTGCAAATTATTAGGGATAATATGAAAAGGTGTGAAATGTTTGCAGTTCTTATTCCTTCAAACTGAATTTTAAAAGACTTTTGAATGTTATTTCTTGTCTTCAGTCCATTTGTCACTGCCATGCTGTTTGTTTTTGGTGTTAGAGACATGTGAGGGGAAACTAGTCACATTAAAGTTAATGGATGATTTATGGAAATACATTATCCCCTCCCCCACCACCACACCCCCTGCCCACCACAAAAAAGAGTCTCCAGTGTACATTTTCGCAGTATTTCTGTTATCGGCAAACATTATTTAACACTTTGGACAACATTACAATGCATTTCCATTTCCATGAACTACATCCACAAACCTTTTGGAGTATTAAAACAATTTACACAAGCAGTGGTGTGGATGGAAACATAGCTGCACTCTCAGCCATTGGGGCTGTTCCTTTTTTTTTTTTTTTTTTTTTTTTTTTTTTTTCCTCCTAGCAGTAAGAGCCTCAGCTTTATGTATGTTGAACAAAAACAGCTTTATAATTTTTGTTGTGTTTTGCAGGCATTTGAGCTTTGCTTTTTTGTGCTTGAGACAGGCCTGACTCTGCTCATCCCATATTTAATCGCCAGCAAGAAAAAGTGGAAAGACTGCAAGATCCGAGTCTTCATCGGGGGCAAGATCAACAGGATTGACCATGACCGCAGAGCGTTAGTAACTTATTTTGCTTTGGAAATAGAGCTGTCACAGTTCTAAAATTTTAGCTGATGAATAATGGTCATACAAAAATTTACAATTTAATTGCCCTTTCATGCCCGTTGTATGCATCTAGAAAACTGGCCACATTGGCTTATTAGCAATCTTGCTTCCTAGCTATGTTTTCTTGTTAGCTACCGCTAGCAGTACTGTCAAATTCATACACCCACAGTACTGGGTGAACACACGTTTGTTACATAGAATCATGTGTCGTAAGCAAAGCTTAGTTTTGTTCATAAGAGTGAAAATATAAGCTAAAAAAACTCATTCTGCTAGCATACATGCTAAAATCATTAGAATTTTAGTTGGGATTTCACATAATTGCGATTAGGTGATAATTGTGTAACAATAATTGTGACAGACCAATTTGGAAAGCTTTTCAGCAGATTGTTAAAAAGAGAAGAATTTAATAAATCAGCCCTGAGATATTAATCAGGCATAACTTTTTTTTTCCTTGTCAGCTTCGCTGACCATATAGCTGACAAACTGTTATCTGTAACAACTGGCAAACGTACAAAATTCACAAGTAACCCAAGTAAGCGTATCAGTTTAGCGTTGTGCAGGCTGCTAGGGGTGGGAAAAGAATGTAATGCAGTATTATAATGCAAAATTTTAGTAATGCTCTTGATATAAGTACTGATATTGTATTATCTTATTTAAATGACCAAATTGCATTGTCTTATTAAAAAATTTACATTGTAAATTGTAACCTTCCTCAAATGGAATAAATCACAATGTATTGCAATATGTCAGCACAAAATTCTTTAAATATCGCAGTGAAATTGTGTCGTGGCCCAAGTATTGTAACATGTAGATTCCCACCTCTGCAAACTGCATGCCTTAATCACACTTTTGCCTCAAACAGTGTTGGATTGTTAAGTAATGTCTAATAGACTTGCTTATGTTTCTGACACTGTGACAATACTGTTAGCAAAATTCAGGCTTCATGATGGCTACTAGGGATGTGCGCAGGTACTTGAGTACTCGGTTCACTGTTGGATGTGCCAATATTCGATTACTAAAAATCACTATTCAGGTACTCTATTTTTTTTTAGCACAGGGCAACGGAGAAAATACACAGACTAAAAATACAATGAAATGCTGTTTTTATGTTTCAACTAGACTGTAAAATGTTATGATTTTCCTAATGTGTGTGAGTAAGTATGTATATTACACTTTACCACTCCTGAAATAAGAAAGCATGAAGGTAGTAGTGTTACCAGGGATACATTATTAAGTATGTGATTGAGGCAGCAAATGAAGCACAGCTTTTGCTAACTAAGCCAACTACTCCCTAATGTTAGGTCTAGAAACAGTGGATATACATTTCTCTGTCAAACTAACAGGTGGGTACAAAATGCCTTATGTAAGATGAATTCAGCTATGTACCAGTTAGAGGTTGCCTTTTTAGATGCAACCTAAATCTACAGCTGATACTCATCCATCACAAAACAGTTAGTGTTTCTTGACTTTTTTAAAATAATAAAACCTGTTTTCAAATATTTTCATCTGCACCTGTTTAAAATTTAAAGCTGTCTCATTGACTGCAGAGAGGACGAACTAGGACTTGTCACTGTGGGTTTCAGAAATGCTGCTTAGTCAGGGCAGGGCCACACACCTCGGGCATGAAGCCTGTGCTGTGAGGCCTATTAGAATGCCATGCTTCTTTTTACATAAAACACTTTATGCACGCGGTCCCTGTATTGTTGTAATATTTTCTTTCTTTCTCTCTCTCTCTCTCTCTCTCTCTCTCTCTCTCTCTCTCTCTCTCTCTCTCTCTCTCTCTCTCTCTCTCTCTCTCTCTCTCTCTCTCTCTCTCTCTCTCATATATCCTCTGTGTATTTCAGAGAGAGTGCTCTGAACCCACGTGGCGGTATTGTCCAACACAAATGTTTCCCATTGTCCTTTGCAGCTGCCTGCTGCTCCTTTGTTTGCTAAATTTAGCAGTGTGCCAGCACTCAGTCCTTTCATAGCACACTGGAGGTAGTGTGGAAGTCGCTGGGTTTCAATGAACCCCACACAGTATATAAAACCATGCTTGACTGCCTCAGTGTGTTTAAGGTTACTGCAAGTTGTTAAAAAGATGGTCAAATGTGAATGAAAGAGGTTATGACTTTATTCATTCTTTCAAAGAAGTTGAATGATGACAATAATTAAAATACTTACTGGTACAATTGCAAGAGAAAGTACTGTAGGGCATTTCATTTTACCCGTAATAGTCAAATCCAGTCTTGCTGAGCATGACTGTTTTTGTCACGGTGTGGATTTATTTACAGTTTATTTGTCAAATAAATAATTTATTTTTTAAAAATCACACCTGCTTAGAGAACTCTATTGAAGACGTGAGGGTTCCTTTGAGACTTACATTAAATAACAACCTGTAGTTTTGCTCAGAGCTTCAAAATTGCTGCTGTATCCAGCTGTTGCTGTGCTTTTTTTCATTTCTTTTGAAGTTGTTTCCTTTGAAGACAAGTCCTAAGGAAATTACTATTCAGAGAGCAGCTTTGCGACTGTTATCTCCCAAATCCACAGATAATTTTAACAGTCCATATGTATCTGCCATGTTAGTTTTTTCGGTGCTCACACTATTTCTGTAGCTTTACAGAGGCACCAGAGTGGCTTTGAATGCAGGTCTTGAATGTATTCCATATAAAAATGTCTTTAGAGGTCTTTGGGTAACCCCCTTTGTTCTTTTGCTCTCTCCTCAGAATGGCCACGTTGCTCAGCAAGTTCAGGATAGATTTCTCTGACATCACCGTCCTGGGAGACATCAACACAAAACCCAAGTCTGAGAGGTAGGATAAGAGTTACCCTTTCCTTTTATCTTACTAGCCCTCATGTGAGCTGTAATGCCATTTTGTGATTTCACACAAACATCTCTGTAATTGTGCGGTTCCCCTAAGTCAACCACCAAATGGCTGTACATTGCAGTGGCAGCAGCAGTGCTTTATGAATTATTAATTTTTTGCCATTGGTCGGCCTCTGTTCTGATGATGTGTATCTAGAGCAGCTGTGGGGATTTTTAATTTTAAGCACATATTAAAAATGACAGATCACACCATACCTTGATTGCAATCTGTATACACACTTTTTAATTTACTGCAAACATAACCTCCGATTACAAAGGGCAGTGTGCTGAATGGCTGGAGCTGTTCTTTGGGTGAGCCATTGTAATTGGTCTTTCAATGCTGCTTAGCCAGGGCAGCGGCACACGCCTGCAGCATTATTGCCAAGTCTGTCATTGTGTGCAAGACAAGAATGTCTATACAAGTTAATTTAATAAAAATGTCCATGTTGTTTCATGTCTTCATGACCCAACAGTATCATTAGTATCATTCTTGTACTTGAAATATTATTTTATATAATAGTGCTTTTTTTATATTATCATCGTTATTATTATTATTATATTATCATTATTATGATTTTATATATATATATATATATATATATATATATATATATATATATATATATATATATATATATATATATATAATTTATTTTTTTTATTTTTTTCTTCTTCTTTACTCATTCTCCTATTTTGCCTCTGGGCTTAATTATGTTACAATGTTTGTAGGGAATATCTTATGACAGGAAATTGTAAGCAATAGTTTAATAATGGAGAAAAGTGTTATAAAACATTTGTGTGTTGATTCAGTTTGGCAGCATTTGCCAAGATGATTGAGCCCTATAAGCTGCGAGAGGACGACATGGATCAGGAGGCAGCAGAAAAGCTGAAGTCTGACGAGCCCTGGAGGATCACTGACAATGAGCTTGAGCTCTATAAGGCCAAGGTGAGCACAAGCCCACCCCCTCCATACAAACCACCCAGATGCCAGTAGCTTCTTTTCCTTTGATTCTCAGCCAAAGACCTCCAGGTTCTTTTTAAAGACACACTGCATATTATAGAGAATAGGTAATGAACTTCCATTGTAGTAAGTGTGGCGCCAGCAGACTGTGTTTCATTAACTGTAGTTTGTTTTGTCATCTGAGAGCCGTATCAGCTTCCGCAGCTGGACAGAGCTCTTTTGAAATATGAGCGGAATTACAATTGCCCTCATTAAATGACACAAAACTGAATTGTACCGAATGTAGTTGGGGGAGTTGGAGTAAGTAGAAGCCAGTATTTGCTTCAGAAAAGGTAAAGATTAAAAAAATTAGGGCTGTCTGCATTCAACAATAGATGGAGTCATCTTGAAACCGGACAGGAGTATTTCGTTCTAGCCTGCATATGTTTGTGTGTTTATTTTACAGAGTAATCGTCAAATCAGACTGAACGAACTGCTGAAGGAGCACTCGAGCACAGCAAACCTTATTGTCATGTAAGTAGATCGGACCTGGATTAAATTATTCCATCAACAAGTGTGTGTGTGTACGTACACGTACGTACGTACCTAGCATATACCTTTTGTGTATGGGTGTGTGTATACGTGTGTGTGTGTGTGTGTGTGTGTGTGTGTGTGTGTGTGTGTGTGTGTGTGTGTGTGTGCGTGTTATGGGAGAGTCTTATTTCTATCAGTAAGGTCTGTAAGTGAATTAGCAGTGCTGCAGTGAAATCTGAGACAGCAGTCTGTGTCTTCAGGCCAAACACAACACACTCTGGGCTTTTACCTGGAATTGCTAAGTTTTTACCATGCTTTTAATTTTATGATTTGTGATGTCAAATTCTTTTCAACTGAATGACTGACTAATTCTTAAAAAGGCCTCCACAGTCCACAGTCAATCTGCACCAACCAAGAAGACTTACCCTGTTCAGTGCTTGTGTGTCTGCTTTCATTTGTTAATGACAGAAAGGCCCTAGTTTTCCTACATCATTTTTAAAAGGTTTAAAATTAATGAGAACATCCTGGAAACTGGCTTTGGTCTCCTTGCAGGTGTCAGGAGATGTTTCTCACTATTCCTGCTGGCTCATCCTGTGACTCATCCTGTGTGGCAAACATTAAATGCTATTGAACAGTAGGCTGTGCTGCAGAATTTGTCCCCATTGTTCTAGGAGTCAGATGGCTTTCATGCTCATTGTTTAATATGAAAATATATTCATCCAGCAGATTAATGCATGAATTGACTAAAATGATGTATATTTCTCTCACTCACTCACTCACTCACTCACTTACTCACTCACTCACTCACTCTCTCTCACTGTGTGTGTGTGTGTGTGTGTTTTATCAGTTACACTCACTATATAGTTGCACTTTGTAGTTCTACAATTACAGACTAGTCCATCTGTTTCTCTGTGTACTTTGTTTGTCCTCTTTTACCTTTTTCTTCAGTGGTGAAGACCACCACAAAACAGGTATTATTTGGGTGGTGGATCATTCTCAGCACTGCACTAACACTGTGTTGGTGGCATGTTAATGTGTTGTGCTGGTATGAGTGGATCAGAGACAGCAGTGCTGCTGGAGTTCTTAAACACTGTGCACACTCACTGTCCACTCTATTAGACACTCCTACCTTGATGGTCCACCTTGTAGATGTAGAGTCAGAGAAGATGGCTCATCTGTTGCTGCCAAGTTTGTGTTAGTCATATTCTAGTCCTTCATTAGTGGTCATAGGACGCTGCACACAGGATGGCTGGATATTGCCTGGATGTATTTGGTTGGTGGATTTTCTGCATTTCTCCTGAAAACTGGTTTAGAAATGTGCTGAAACAGTGAAGGAACAACACAAAGTTCAAAATATGCAGCTTTTCTGTATTTTCTGTATTTCTCCTCTAGTGATGAATCAAAAATAAATGAAAAGGCTTCAGTGTGCTAACATGTAATGAAATGATGGAACAGATCACACACTGACAGTCAGCAGCAGTTTTAGATATGGAAATCTAAAGCAGCTCATCACACGGAATAACAATATGCACAATGTCAGCCTTCAAATAAATGTTTGTCCACATTAAAACACTGAAATCTGTGACTTCAATCTCTTCAGTGTGTTTTCGTGTGGACAGAGGGAAAAAAACCTAAAAACATCTGAGCTAGTCTGTGTGCTGATTCTATCTGTTTAACTAAAACAGAATTAGGTGAAAAGCAGAAACATCTACTTCTAAACCACTTATCCTTCTGCGTCACAGGGTGAAAAGCAGATGGTGATCATTTTTTCCTTTCTTTTTTGAAACATTTTTTTTAGATAAACATAAAGCAAAAAAGTTTTCAGTTTTTTGTAGATATTTGCATGTGTTTGGAAAGAATGATAGCAGACTACTATCTACTGCAAAGCCTTTTTTATTTCTCTAATAAAGGTAGCATTAGTCATAATGTAGCACTGATGGTTCTTGTGTTTTGTAAAGCCAACTCCTGACAACATGCATCATGAAAAAAGGCCGTTCATGAAAGTGGTGTTTTAATGTGTTCTAGGACTAAATCCTTCATATATTAAAACTGACCTCTTATTCTTTCTTTCATTGCCTGATAGGAGCATGCCACTGGCAAGAAAGGGTGCGGTGTCCAGCGCCCTGTACATGTCCTGGTTGGACACGCTTTCCAAGGACCTACCACCTATTCTGTTGGTTCGTGGTAACCACCAGAGCGTCCTCACGTTCTACTCTTAAGCAAATTGATGATCACCGACCCCCCGTGAAGCACACTTTGCCGATATACCGACACTAAACACAAATGTGCACACACAAACACATGAAGGTAGATCACCTGTGACTGTAAGGATAGTAATGATGGTGATGGTCAAGAGGAAGATGGAGAGACTAGGAGCACCTTGTCCTGAGAAGCTTCTGGTTTCTGTAGCTCAGTTACCCCTGTCGCTAGGTTCAGATGTGAGTGTACAGGGTTTCCAGAACGTTCTGGACAATAGAGGACAAGACAAGAACATGCTCAATAATTTATTGGTCACTGTTTTCTTTGGATCACAGGCATCTGAGCATAAAGTACACATTGTTCTGGTTACAATTATCTTTATTATAATTGTCACAATTAAAATGTGGATCTTTTTTTTCCTTCCTTTTTTTTTTTTTTGCTCTTCAAAGCAGCAATAATCACCCTGTTTTCCTTTTTCCTCACTTGGGAGAAAACAATGCAGAATGCTTTGCAACACCTATTATAGCCTTATAGATGTGCCTTCCAGTTCAATCAAATTAAATGAAACTTTGCCATGATTAATGCTCAAATATCTATAGATGTATTTTTAAATTGGGTTTTAAATGTGCTGAAGATATTAAGGATTTTTATGCGAGTGGACTGGTGGTGTTTGCGAAGGTTTCCACTTCTTGGCATAAAAAACTTTTTTTTTTTTTTTTTTTTCTTCCCCCTTTTCCAATGAGGTTTAATTTTCTTCAAGTCATCTTTTGACCTTTTTGTTACTTTTTTCTTTTTGGATTTCAGTCTTCCTTTAAACTGTGAAGGGTTTTAGTGTTCCTAGTACAGTACCCTCCACTAATCTTAGATGTTCTGGTCATCAAAGTTAGAGGGTGTATTCAGTTGTACAGAGTTGAAGGTCTGTTGAACCCAATGCTGTATAACTTTGGTCACTTGAGTGCAGATAAGCAGCCTATGGCTTTAAGATGTGCTGCCAGGTTCTTGTCTAAAAGAAGGTGTCTCAGA